>NC_133534.1:106481636-106781636 GCF_048544455.1 Silene latifolia
TTGCACTTGTCTCATGATAGTTGTATTATAACATGATGTGGTAATTAGGGTTTATCACATAAGATGATTTCATGGTATTTAGGTTAAGATGGGGATGGTAAATTGTCACAAAAATGATTACATTGCATTATAACATGTTAAAGAGCAATTAAATGATGAGAAATGAATTAGTGAAGATTTAAGCATGATTGTACTTGTTTGGCTAATATGGTTGCATAGTTGTTTTGTTTGGACTTGTTAGTTTGTTCTTGGTTGGTGGACATTGGAGGATGTAGGAGGATCATTGGTTCCGATTTTGGAGACGGAAGGTGGTCGGGAAACCCTCTTCCGCTCAAGTCACCCTTGGAGCTTCCATCTGCAAGGGGGATGTTTACATTTAGTACTTGCGTTACGGAGAGACTCGTGTGGTGAGGCACGGCGTCTGGTAGGGGACTCGAGGCACACTCTGGCCCGATACCACGGACGTGTTCCGAGTACCTTGTGTGTGTTAGTGGCGTCGTGGGTGATAGAAATTATTAATCTCATTATTCAACATATTCATATATGTGACATTTAATTTAGTAATAAAATTAAATCTAGATCTTATGCATGCAAACTAAAATAGACAAGAGAAGAAATCGTCATTCTTACTATAGTAGTTTCGGATTTAGGGCACAAGTGAGTTCTCCTTCTCACTTGTTCTTGAGGTTTCCTTACAAATGGAAGAACATGGATTCAAAGATAGAATCCCTCCCAAAGATAAATACCCAAGATAACCTCTTAATAGATTAATATTACTTGATCTAGAATAATAATAATCTTACTAAAAATTGACCCAAAATATTTATTTTTGTCTCTTGTCAATTCGGCCAAGAGGAAGGAAATATGTGAGTATTTTTCTCTCTAAACATCTCTAAGTTTTTGTTGTGTAAAAGAATGAATAATACACTAGTCAATTAAATAGTGTATGTAATAATATAAATTGTAAAAACCCATGGCCTTTTCACTAGGAAAAACCGGGTATTGGGGGGGTGGTAAGGGCCAATGCATGACCAAGATACTCTTCACAAAAGCAACTAGGTGTGCATGGCTATATATTAGGTTTAATGATCATGTTTTCCACTTAAAAAAATAATCAACACAATTTTTAACCTAATACTCCCTCCATTTCGGCACTTATATAAAATGGAAAGTCCATTTTATATTTGTCATTTGTCAATTGACACATGTTACTAGTTATGTGAAATTGTCATGTATTTTTAACATATTAAAAATCAACGTATAAACAAAAAATACGTCATGTACAAAATCGACTAAGTAATTCACAATTACTTGTACCAAAACGGTTTATCAATTATAAATCACAACGTCTTGTATTTATAATAAATTATTCATTCAGTTCAAATTGTTTCGTAAACAATAATTTTATCTAAGTAATAAAACAATTTGATTACTTAGACCATATCTTATTTAATCGAATTACAATAAGATGCGTCAATAATACTCACAAAATTGTCCGTCAATTTTAAGCAATTTAATTAACCCGTATCGACGTACGATCAATCCAATAGTCAATTAAGAGTGTTACCCTTTAGGTATGACCTATGGCGATCAACTGATCACCACCATCGCACGACAGTAATGTCAAACTCTAGTCAGCCAATCATTACCGATATGTGTGGACCAGTTGGCTGTAAAATATTACATCCCACATGTATTCTTAAAATGGTATTTAAACATGTGATCATCATGATCGACAGTTGTGATCGCATTATTGTCGGAGGACACATATTCCAACAATCTCCCACTTGTCCTCGACAAGTGTGCGTCACCAATTCTCTTGTCCGATTAATATCTCCCACTCAATGCAAGGTGTCTTTCGGGTCGTACTTGCAAGTGATCATATCGAGAGTGGTTTCCTCGATCTGGAGAATAACTGATTGACCGTAATTATCTACCATAGATACCTTCCGAGCGTGGCCACGCATTTCCAGTTCATTACTCCTCGAGTGGCCCGGAGATATTGTTATAACCATGACAAGGGGTGGACAATTCCTATCGCACTTATTCCGTTTGACTAGCCACAGCCATCATAACCCAAAATATGCCCATTTGACCCCATTTACGAAGGTCGTAGTAACATAAATCAAAGTTAATCTGAAACTATGCCACCTTAGGCGAACAGTATTTAGTCAAAAGAATCGACTCATTAGAATAATATAGTAGCTCTCGCCACGACCAGGCTATATAAATTTGCCAGAACTCTATAAGCGGTCATAAGGCCCGACAAAGTGTTCCTAACAGTCTGCCTCTGTGATCGACTAGTCATCTCACATGACTCCATGGCACTTGAACTTGCCATCAATCGCATCACACTCTAGTCACTTTGAGACGTCACCTCATGTAAGTGACTATGGGCGAATACAATGATAATCCGTGTTCACTTTAACGGGGTTCAATTGTCTTTACAACCCGTTTGGATGTAACAAAGTATATGGTGAGTTAATAACTCAGGCGACGAATGTCAACATCACATTCGGGTAGTCAATACCATATTACAACCTTGTGATGTATATCATAAGTGTGCAAACACTAGTCGTTTGCAACATGAGTTTAACATACCATGTGTCCATGTGTTCAAACTCTTGAATTGCATTTCCTTTATTTTCATGTTTGTCTCACATAGCATGAACCTTACCAAGTCCACATCTAGGTTCCCAACCTAGGTTCAGGTTCTTTATCTTGAAAGAACTTTCTTGTTGTTTATCACATAACCAACGAATTGTGGTGGATGATATAACTTGCACTGGTCAAGTGTTCTACCAACTCGCAATGCACTAGGTATACGTTTTGTAGGGTCTTGCAACAATTGTCAAGATGATTAGCCTAGCACTTCTCATAAGTCCTAGCATATTAGAAAATACTAGTTTTGAGTAACTTCTTACTATAACTAAGTATCTTTCCTTATTTCTTATTTCCCTTTTTTAGCTAGAATAGCTTAGGATTTTCATAAATCCTTACGCGTTTTCGAATTTCAATATGTGCAACTTCTTGTCACATAACAGAGTGTCCTGTCAAACACTAGAATAGCTCATTAGTTCTCCTCGAGAATTCATGACGATTCTTCTATGGCTTACCAATGACTCATCATGCTCTTAAGCATATGATTCATTATTGCACATGTGCATGATTATTCTAATGGCGGAAACATTAGTAATCTTTAATCATGTGATCAACCATTCTTAGGTTCAATGAATGACAATGACTGCTTATGGTAATTCCATTTTCATTGACATGAATAACCTACGTTTCTCGTTGATCTGATGTCTATATCTCAATACCTATCCAACATCCCATGATGTGATTTGATTCATAATAGTCCATTTTCATCTAGAATTGAAAACTCAAACACTTCTTTGTGAAAGATAGTACTAGCTCGTCATTCTCAATGAGTAATGAGTTATAAATTTTTTGGAAAGAGATTTTAATCTCTAAGTCATTCATTTTTATAATGATGCGTAGCAAGGTCATTATTTAAATGTGAAATTCCATTTAATAGACGTCCTTCTCAAAATACACTTTTCCGGAAGGAGGTTTAACCATTTCATTTTCATAATGAGGTTAACTAATGACACTAGCGTGGTTAACAATTAACTTAGCTTTTGTAGATACCGGCATATCTTCCTTTGCAACTTTTAATCATAAATCTCATTTATATTCGAGGATGCAACTTTGTTTTATTTAGGCTCTTATGTAAATATCAATATTGAAACACTTGGTCATATGTTATTCATAAACTAGCCAAAACTCTTGTTAAGACTTTTATTTACTCATTTCCTATCTTCTTTAGTCATTTTCTATCAAAACTTTCTTTTTGTCTCCTCGTGTAGTTATCTTAAGAACATATTCTTTTGATTACTTCACTTGGTCTCTTTTGTCATGTAGATCTCATCTATTCCAGACCATAGATCTCATCTATTTATGTATACTATCTATTTAGGTATACAAATCATTATTTCTTTCGTAGATCTCATTTACTGAAGCATACAAATTATTCTTTGTATTTTGTGTCTCGTTATTTTTCTCCCACTCTATCTTTAGAATAAATACACTAAATATTCAAAAATAGTTTATGAGACACAAGTGATGATTTTGAAGTAGAGGGAATACTATCTCATAGATTGACTAATAGATTTTAAATTTGATGAGTGTACTTGGTAATTGACATTTCTTTAGGAGAGTTCATCAACTCATCATCACTTTATAATTGATCATACACAAGCCTTAAGCTTGTGGACATATAATGAATCCCATCATTATAGTTTTCTATTGGATCACTTTAAGTAGATGATCATATGTTTCTATGTGCAAGCATATAAAGACGAATTTTTAGAACAAAGAAATACGATAAAAGGGGTGACTTGGGTTGCAAACCAAGCCACCATAATCCAAAATACAACCATTGTTTAGAAAGGATCAACCATTTTCATGTCGAACACGGAAATCAAAATAGTTCTAAAAATCCGAAACACAATTTAAAATAAGACAATAATAAAAAGCCAAGCTTCATTGGAAGCTACTCCTAGCTCCTTGATGATTTCTCAAGCTTTCTTTTCCTTTCCTTTGTCTTTTCTTGGAGGAGGCCATATTTACAATAAAAAGGGGATACATTATCACAACTTTGTATCAAAATACCATAGTTGAATTAGAAACATCAAAGAAAGGATAGTCATTTACCTACTGGAGTGATTTTTCCAGCTTTGATGTCACCAAGGTACTTGGAACAATTCCTCTTCCAATGTCCAACACCATTACAATAATGACATTTGTCAAGAGGACCCTTCTTGGTTTTGGAAGTGCTAGCTTCAAAAGTCTTAGCCTTGGTGGACATGGGAGCTTGCCTCTTACCCTTTTTCCCATTCTTTTTGAACTTCCCTTTGCTCTTAGTGCTTATATTAAGCACGTCCTTAGGGGGGTTAACATTTAACCCCATGTCTCTTTCGGCTTGCACAAGTAACTTGTGCAACTCTTCAAGAGTCACGTCCTTATCTTGCATGTTAAATTTACCCGAAATTGAACATATGGTTTGACTTTGGATAAGGAGTGTAGAATCCTATCTACAATGAGCTCCTTTGGGATTTCAACTTTTTGAATCTTCAAAGTCTCGACTAGCTCCAACAATTTGAGCACGTTAGGGCTAACCTTTTGGCCCTCCTTAAAATCGAGATCAAAGAATGCCGAGGCCGCCTCATATTAGACGATCCTCGGAGTTTGTGAAAACATTGTCATAAGTTTGGAATAGATTTCATTAGCGGTGCCCATTTTAAAGGCTCTCCTTTTGAGATCCCCCTCCATCGCAAAAATCAACACATTTTTCATAGCGGCAGACTCTTTGTGGTAAGCCTCATATGCTTCCCTAGTGGCGGCACTCGACCTAGCATTAGGTTCGGGTGGAGAGGCCTCGGTGAGGTAACGAAGCTTGTAGTCACCTTGCACTACTACAAATCCAGGCAACTACAACGCCCCTTTAACAACGATTATTCACGAAAATCACAATAGACGTTGTAGAATGTATGGCGCGAATTTTACTAAAATCAATTACAACGGGTATGGTTATAAAAACCGTTGTTATTCGTTTTAACAACGGGTCACACATGAACAACCGTTGTTAATAATTTGGCGCAAAATTGGCGCAAAGTTAGTGAAAAGTAATCACAACGGTTATTTTTGAAACCCGTTGTTAAAACTTATTTAACAACGGGTGTTTTCTACAACCGTTGTTAAAACATATTTCACAACGGTTGTTGTTTAATAACCGTTGTCAATACCTTCCATACTATAAACCACACAAACACAAGTCTGCTGCAGACACAAAACACAAACCTTAATACACAAACACAAACCCAAAGCAGAAACCAAACACAAACACAAAACACACACTTTCTCATCGTCTCTTTTTCTCTTTCTCATCGTCGCTTTATCTTCTCGCCGTCACTGTTGATTTCATCGTCTCTTTACGTACGTTCTGTAATTATCAGGTTTGTTTCATCGTCATTATTTTATTGTTCTAATTATTTCATTTCAATGTATGTGTTTTTATCGACCATTAGGTTCCGTTCAAAGATCTGCTAATTATTTCATTTCCATGTATGTGTTTCTAATTATTTCATTTCCATCTTCTTTGGCGTCCTTGAAGACGGATCGAGCATGTTATATCGTTAGGGTTTGGAGAATATATTGAGATAATGGAAATGCATGTTAGTTGAGATAATGCAATGTATTTATACTAATGTGTGGGTTGAGTTGTTTTTTAATTAATATATATGTTAGGAAGTTGTGCCATATATGTTAGGAAGTTGTGCCATAATCAGATCTTGATGATGATCGATAGATCTATGGAGTTGAAAAAAATGGAAGCAAATCAAACAAGCATAACTCAACACTTTCAAAATGATCATTTCATTTAATTTTAAACCAAATACATTACAAAGAATTATCGAAATCAAAAGATGTATAATAAGCCGGAACAACCCGGTTAAGCGTAAAAAGCGCTTCTCAACCTGCCACCAATCACGCCACTCTGGTATACCGCTAACTTCCGGTTCATTGGCTTCATATTTTGCAATAACAGATTGAATATATGCAAGGACACGACTTGCATGTGGAGATAAGGTTGGAAGAGTACAACTCAACATATCTCTGGTCGCTGACCAAGTTGCGAGTAACAGCCGACTAGGGTATGAAGATGATGATGATGATGATGATGAGGCTTTGTTGACAAGCCGGACTGCTTCACGCCTCTTAATCCAATAATTCCGTTGATGTTCAAGGGATGCTTTGATTAATGGGTGTTGATCGGCGGGAAGCCCGGCGAGAACCTTCCCATCATCTTCAATCGTTTGTGTAAGCCATTCTTCGTTGTTGATAAAATTAGGGTTCATTGCCATGTTGTTTCAATTAATGAATGTTAGTAAAGGATGCTTTAATATGTTGGTAAATGATGCTTTAATATTTATAGCTAGTAATATTTAATTTAATTTTTTTTTATTTTTTAAGAACAAACAACAACGGTTATTTACAAACAACCCGTTGTCTTTAGTTATAACAACAGTTTTGTATATTAAAACCCGTTGTTATAACTTTCCCCCCAAAATTGAGTCACACTTTCCACAACGGGTTTTTATATTTAAAACCGTTGTTAATAGTTTTAACAACGGTTTCCGTAAGACAACTAACCGTTGTTAAAACCTTCTACAACGGACGCTTTAACAACGTCCGCTTTTTTATATAACAACGGTTTTTGACCGTTGTTATAGCCTGTATCTGTAGTAGTGTTGGGCAGCTAATTTGAGTTGGGCATCCCAATCGGAGAAATTTGACCCATTCTTTTCAAGTTTACAACGATCCATGAAGGATCGGAGCCATGAAACATTAGTGAGAGGTGCGGCGTTGGTGTTTGGTGCGGCCGTTTGTTATGAGAAATAAAAGTGGTCTACAAAATGAAAATAGAAGGAATAAAACATTTGTCGTTTTCACAATAATAATAATACTTGTAAATTTAATTTAAACAAGTTTTGTTGCATTTATCTAGTGACCTCTACCCAACTTGATAAATGATTCCAAGACCCAAATTCATATCAACTTGAGGTACGGTGTGCCGAAACACCCTTTATTAACATAACTTGGTGGATTAAATCTTTAATCGATTCTACTTTTAGAACTCTTGGTCGATAAAATTACATTAATATTTATCTCTAGCCCGAAACACATCCGGAAATCGTCGTGAATACTTTCGTTGAGTTCAATCCAAGTTTCGAATAAATGTGTCCATGATCCAAATTCATATTAACTTAGGGCACGGTGTGCCGAAATACCCTTTATTAACATAAATTCGGTGGATAGACATTTATCACCCACTTCCCCTACGTAACATGGTTTGTACCCCGGTAAAGCCGAGTGCACTCCCTCACGAAATAGGTTTTCATGGTTTCTACTTTTTGGTAAGGCTAAGTCTAAATTGTTTATTTTAGCGAGAGGTCATGTCAATTTATTATCTATCACGTTTTAAGTGAACTAAAGCGGTGAACTACGATAATTGTAATTGACACGGTCGATAAACTCGATAAAATGATAATGCATGTTTTAGTTATGGCGATTTAGCGATGCATGCAACATATAAATAAAATGCAAAGCATAAATAAAATCCTAGTATGGCCTTTCTAAAATAGTAAATCTAATAGATTATTACGAATTTGAAAACCAACTCCTTTGGTCCCTTGAACTTCGGTCTTGGCACGCATTTCAAGGCAACATTTTCTTTGATGAATCGCCTTCTCGATTGGCACCGTCTTCAAGGAACTCCGGAATAAATAAATTACATAATAAAATACATAATTTCCTATTATACATTTGTAATTAAAAATAAAAATAAATCTATTAAATTACAAAATGGTGATACGAGATCACAATAAATTACAACCGAATCGATATTCCCATACATTTCGGGTAATATCAATTAAAACTAAGGCCGTACTAAGTAAAATTACATAATTCAAAAATTACATACAATTAAAATATGACAATCATAAATAAAATGAAACATTATAATATGTATGAACATGCCTAATTTTATGCTAAATCACCTTTAAGGAGCCAATATCGTATATTAATCGGTTTTTACGGATTTGCGTGATTTAACCTTTTAAAATCACAATATTTACATAAAATCATATTTATGTACAAGTTAATTACCCTAACCATGTTAGGACTCAAAATTAGTCTCCACTAACATTTGACAATAATTAAACTTGGTTTCTTAATATTGTTCATAAATGGACCTAAAATACAAAATTATGTCATAAACTTCAAATTAAATCATAAAAATTTCAAGTAATTTCAAAATTTGAAATTTAAACTCATGAACATTCTGGAAAAATAACATGACACTCATAATGTTCAAAACTTAGGTTAAAAATTTCGAAAATTTATCGAGAAAAACAATGTTGCGGTTTATCGGTTTTAACAACTTTGACCCTAAAAATATAAGAAAAATATATTCATCAACTTTTCACTTTTATATCTGAAATATATGATAAAATGCAACATGTGATATTTTTCCTTAGTCATGAAGTGTGTTTTAGCATTTTTTACTAATTAAAGTCATTATTTATGTGATTTTTCATCAAAAATTCATAAATCATGCATAAAGACTTCATTATAGCCAAATATTTTACACACATATTGTAAAATTGCATGTAACAATATACTAAATTTCTATGACCAGATTCAAAATATAACTCATATTAACCTATTTAACCATTTAAATACGATTTTAACTTGAAAAATACATATTTCGAGCACAACAACTCATTTTATCATAACAATTTACAGGCTATCAGTAGATAATATACTTTAAAACATATCCAAAAACCAATGAAAAAACCGAAGTTTAGCTATTTTTAGTCCAAAAATGACATTTTTATCATAAAAATCACATTTTAATGCCATTATTATATAAAATGAACAATAAAATCCATAAATAAACCAAAATATCCTAAATACATTTTAGGACCAGAAAATTTAACATGCAAATAAATTTCGTGATATGTCATAATAAGCACAAATTTATAAGTTTTGTTTGTTAATCTTATAACTCGGAAAAACAATAACCGATTTGCATGTAAACAACCTAAGGCTCATGATACCGCTTGATAGAAATTATTTATCTCATTATTCAACATATTCATATATGTGAAATTTAATTTAGTCATAAAATTAAATCTAGATCTTATGCATGCAAACTAAAATAGACAAGAGAAGAAATCGTCATTCTTACTATAGTAGCTTCGGATTTAGGGCACAAGTGAGTTCTCCTTCTCACTTGTTCTTGAGCTTTCCTTACAAATGGAAGAACAAGGATTCAAAGATAGAATCCCTCCCAAAGATGAATACCCAAGATAACCTCTTAATAGATTAATATTACTTGATCTAGAATAATAATAATCTTACTAAAAATTGACCCAAAATATTTATTTTGGTCTCTTGTCAATTCGGCCAAGAGGAAGGAAATATGTGAGTATTTTTCTCTCTAAACTTCTCTAAGTTTTTGTTGTGTAAAAGAATGAATAATACACTAGTCAATTACATAGTGTATGTAATAATATAAATTGTAAAAACCCTTGGCCTTTTCACTATGAAAAACCGGGTATAGGGGGGGTGGTAAGGGCCAATGAAGGACCAAGATACTCATCACAAAAGCAACTAGGTGTGCATGGCTATATATTAGGTTTAATGATCATGTTTTCCACTTAAAAATAATCAACACAATTTTTAACCTAATACTCCCTCCATTTCGGCACTTATATAAAATGGAAAGTCCATTTTATATTTGTCATTTGTCAATTGTCACATGTTACTAGTCATGTGAAATTTTCATGTATTTTTAACATATTAAAAATCAACGTATTAATAAAAATACGTCATGTACAAAATCGACTTAGTAATTCACAATTACTTGTACCAAAACGGTTTATCAATTATAAATAACAACGTCTTGTATTTATAATAAATTATTCATTCATTTCCAATTGTTTCGTAAACAATAATTTTATCTAAGTAATAAAACAATTTGATTACTTAGACCATATCTTATTTAATCGAATTACAATAAGATGCGTCAATAATACTCACAAAATTGTCCGTCATTTTTAAGCGATTTAATTTACCCGTATCGAGATACGATCAATTAAATAATCAATTAAGAGTGTTACCATTTAGATATGACCTAAGGGGATCAACTGATCACCACCGTTGCACGACAGTAATGTCAAACTCTAGTCAGCCAATCATTACCGATATGTGTGGACCAGTTGACTGTAAAATATTACATCCCACACGTATTCTTAAAATGAGATTTAAACATGTGATCATCATGATCGACAGTTGTGATCGCATTATTGTCGGAGGACACATATTCCAACAGTGGGTGTGTCCCGATCACCGGTTGTGTGGAAGTGTGTTGGAGGGTGATTTCCTATCTTTCATCGTACCTTTTTGTTTTCATCTTTTATTCTCATATGTTAGGTAAGCTTAGTATCGCATGCATTGAAAATTTATATCATTAAGCTAACACTTGGGTTTTGAATGATCTGTGGTGAACCATATGGTGATTTTCACCCATATGGGAAGCAGTGTTGACAAGTTAACATGATTCATTCGAGGACTTGGGTAGCGGTCTTCACTTGTCGTCACAACTTGTATTTATCTTAGCCTTTTGACAACTAAAATCCTACTTTTCGATTAGGGTTGTATAACATTTGGGATGGTTATGGAATCCCAAAACTTGTAACCATTTAACTATAACTTATCTATTGCTTTATTTTGAGTTGGGAACTTCTTTACTTGATTGTTCGCACTAAAAAAACTTGGGAAACCAAGTCTTGTGATACCTCCATGTGTTGAGAATGCCTAAAGGAAAGGATCCCGACTTATGGGGGTGTTACAAAGTTGTATTAGAGCATCGGTTTTGGAGCCTAAATCAATGAACCAATGAACTAGGGGGAGTCAATCTAAAATGATCCCGATTTGAGTCATATAGAACTTGTAACAAGTTTTGGAGACATCCCAAAGTTGTTCCATTGTCCTCTTAACTTAAGTCGGTCACTATGCGGGGGCAATGGGCCATGTGTGATCCATATGGTTGTTACATATTTCTTGCTTAGTATTGTGGATTTGTTACATGCTTGGTAATATCCTATGTGACAACATGTTGATGATGATATGATTAGGAAAGGTGTATTGGATGTGTTAATGTGAAGGTATACTAATTGCCGTCATATGTGAGTTGTATACCGTATCAATGCCTCTACTTCTCCCATACATACGTTTAGGAACATGAAAATGGGGTTGTATGTGGACTTGTAGGAGTTGCGGATGGGTAAATAGCCCTTATACTTGGTCAAGTGGGAAAAGGGACTCGGCTGACTAGAAGGCACTCGACTGAGTGCTCCTACCATTCGACCGAGTGGGCATATTTATAGACCCTTAGGACCTCCTATAAGTTTTAGCACTCGACCGAGTGGTGGATCCAATCGACCGAGTGTGTGTCACTCGGCCGAGTAGGAAGACCACTCGACCGAGTAGACTTGGGGGGATATCTGGAAACATTTTGTAAGCCGAGTCACTCGACCAAGTGGGACACCACTCGACCGCGTGGGCTCACCACTCGACCAAGTGATAATCCGCACTCCATCGAGTGGATCTATGTTGTGGTCAATGCTTTTTACCTCCTAATTTGGAGCATGTATTGACGTTTGTTACGCTCATTGAAGAGACATAATGCCGAGAACCCGTACAAGGACTCCTTCGCCTCCATTCCGCGTGTCCAAAGAATAAATGGAGCGACTCATAACCCAAAATGAAGCCCTCACCGGGGCCCTTAGGAATGTCATTAGAGAGAGAGATGCGGCAATGGATGCCTCTGCCGTGAGCCCCGCCATCTCGCGCCACCGCTCACCAAGTACCTTGGGGTTGAGGAGCCATGTCTCTTTAGCGACTGGGTGAGGGAAATGGAGAATGTGTTCGAGGTAGTAAGGTGCCCCGAAGAGCTCAAGGTGGAGCAAGCCGCCTTCTACTTAGGAAGTCTCGCGGGAGGATGGTGGTATAAGGAGAGGGACGCTATGAGGGAATTTTATGAGGAAAGAGGTGAGGTCGCAATACCATGGACCGATTTCAAGGGGGAGATGAAGAATTAATTCATTCCCGAGCATGTGAGATGCAAACTCCGGGTGGAGTTCGATCACTTAGTCATGACCGATGTTATGATTGTTCGAGATTACTACATCCGTTTCAACGAACTAGCTACATACGTGTCAGACCTTCATCTTACCCAATCCCACATTGCTCTCATGTTTGAGGAAGGACTAACCTTCAAGATCCTAGAGAAGCTTCAACCCGGAGATGTGTCAAGTGTGGAGGAGGTCTATGTGATGGCCGGAAATACAGAGAGGTTACTCGGCATTGCCAAGGAGGCTAAGGAAAGGTCGGGGGAAAAGAGGAAGGTCGAAAGTGTGAATGTAGGGTACTAGCCCAAGAAGAATAATTTGAACCAAGTTAGATCCTACTCGGGAGGAGCACCCACAATTGGCTACGGGAAGTCGGGCGGCTATGGCGGAAGGGCCATGAGTGACGGAGGAGGACCTCAATGCTATAATTGTGGTGGCTTTAGCCACAAGAAGGTGGAGTGCACGAGCACCCCAAGAGGACCCAACCGGAGGTTCGGGCAAGGAAACTCCTACTACACTCCTTCTAAAAGTGGGACCAACAACCGATGTTCGGGAGCATGGAGAAACCCAAGGAATGTTAACTCCATCTTCATTGGCGGCAACAACCGGGGAAATTTCAACCGGGGAGCTCCATCTAGGGCGACTAGCTTTACAAGAGGCAATGCTTCGGGGAGTTGGCCAACCCATTCAGAAAGCACGGTGCAAGGTGAACCCAAGTCTAGTGGCAAGCTCTTTGGCATAGATAAGAAGAGTGCCGAGGAGGATGCCCACGTTGTCTCCGGTACATTCCTTATTAATTCTTATCCTTGTTTCGTTTTATTTGACTCGGGGGATAACCATTATCTTGTGTCTAAGAGTCATGCGTCGACCCTAGGATTGAGGGAGGGATAATTAGCCAATGATGATGTATCTTAACCTTCGGAGGAGTCAATCTTATGTTCAAAAGTATATAAAGAAGTGTCGGTCATAGTGCATGAGACCAACTTTCCGGCAAACCTTTTCAATTTCCCTCTAGAGGGGTTTGAAGTGATCCTTGGGATGGATTGGCTAAGTAAACACAAAGGCAACATAGATTGTTACTAAAATAAGATCGCCTTGAGGGGACCCAAGGGTACTAGGGTGTCATACAAGGGCTACTTAGTCAAGCCTAAGGTAAAGCTAGTTTCGGTGATGACCTTGAAGACATGCTTGAAGAAGGGTTGTCCTGTGATCTTGTGTCATGTATGGGACACTAGTGTTGAGTGACTGCAAGCACATGATATACCGGTAGTGAGGGATTTCGAGGATGTCTTCCCGGAGGAGTTGCCCGGGTTACCTCCTCCTAGAGAAGTGGAATTTAGGGTAGACTTGAAGTCGAGTACGGGACCAATCTCTAAGGCCCCGTACTGGATGAGTCCAAAAGAATTTGAAGAGTTGAAGAAACAACTTTTGGACTTGGCGGTTAAAGGCTACATAAGGCCAAGTGTTTCACCATGGGGAGCACCGGTCCTCTTTGTAAAGAAGAAGGACGGGACGTTAAGGCTATGCATAGATTATCGATTTTTGAATAACGTCACCATTAAGAACAAGTATCCTCTACCAAGAATTGATGATTTGTTTGACCAACTTAGTGGAGCCGGAATATTTTCAAAGATCGACCTAAGATCGGGGTATCACCAATTGAAAATCAAGGATGAGGACATTGCAAAGACCGTATTTAGAACAAGCTACAGACATTACGAGTTTGTAGTAATGCCATTCGGGTTAACAAACACACCGGCCTCTTCCATGAACCGCATGTAGAGTGTGTTTAGTCAATACTTGGAAGAGTTCGTGGTGGTATTCATAGATGACATTTTGGTCTACTCCAAGACCAAGGAAGAGCACGAGGAGCACCTAAGAATTGTTCTACAAACGTCGAGAGAGCACCAACTCCATGCAAAGCTTATTAAGTGCGAGTTTTGGTTAGGGAAGGTGGCTTTCCTAGGGCATATAATATCAAAGGAAGGAGTTGCCGTGGATCCTACCAAGTTTGAGGCCGTGCCTAAGTGGGTGGCACCCAAGAATGTGGCAGAAATTTGAAGCTTCCTAAGCCTAGCCGGGTATTATCGCCGATTTGTGAAAGACTTCTCCAAAATTGCTAGACCCTTGACATCGTTCATGAGGAAAGAAAGCCATTTCAAATGGGATGGGAGTTGTGAGACGGCCTTATTGACCCTAAAGGAGCGCCTGACCACGGCCCCGGTACTAGCCTTACCGGAAGGGAGTGAAAATTTTGAGGTATATACCAATGCTTCAAAGAATAGTCTAGGATGTGTGCTTATGCAAAATGGTAGAGTCATTGCATATGCCTCACGAAAATTGAAGACCTATGAAGAGAACTACCGAACCCACGACCTAGAATTAGGAGCCGTTCTCTTTGCCTTAATGATTTGGAGGCACTACTTGTATGGAGCAAACTTTAAGGTGTTTTCCGACCACAAAAGCTTGAAGTATATCTACACCCAAAAGGAGTTGAACATGAAACAAAGGAGATGGATTGAGCTGATTAGGGACTATGAGATTGAGATTGTCTATCATGAAGGGAAAGCTAATGTGGTGGTCGATGCCTTGAGTAGGAATTCGGTGCACTCCTTGTGTACCGCCTTGTCCATGCTAAGGTTGAAGGAAGAAGTGAGCAAGATGGGCATCCATGTCATACGAAAAGGGGAAACAATGGGTGATTTGACCTTAGAGCCCGAGTTATATGATGAAATCCGGGGAAGGCAAGCAAGTGATGTGAAAATTCAAGAATGGAAGGGAATATACTACAAAAGGGAGAGCCCTCGAGATTCGAGTTACACGAGGATTGAAGTCTTATGTTCAAAGGGAGGAGGTGTATACCAAATGATGATGAACTTAAGAAGAATATTATGAATGAAGCCCACAACACACCTTATTTGGTGCTTCCGGGTGGGGATAAGTTGTACAAGGACCTCAAGAAAATGTTTTGGTGGTCTGATGTGACTCATATTTAAGCATATTTAGTCCCCGAATTAACCTCGTTCCTGTGCTTTATCGCACTTAATTAGGTCATTTACTATATTTAGTTTCCCATTTTGCATATTCTTTGAGGTTTGGTCTCCTTGGTCAGAAAGAATTGCCAACCTTGCATTTCTGAGGCGAAATGGAGCTAAATGGATTGCATCTAATGACCAAGAATCAAGGAGAAGACCAATACCAGAGGCCTAAGTGGATAAATAAAGTGAAATTGGCAATGATAAAAGGATCCTAGCATCCCCAACACGATCCTTGCGGATTGTTAAGGAGCTAAACAAGAGAAGCACTCTGACCAGGGATCCGAGCGGCCCGAGAACGATCCGAGCGTGCCACACCGCAAGGATCTGAGCGGCTTCACCCCATGACGAGCGGGGTGGAGTGCAAAGATCCGAGTGTCTCCTCTAGGATCCGACCGGATCCCAAGTTAGAATAGCCCGTGCAACAGCACGGAACGAGCGGATCGAGGCAGGACTAGCAAGGAGGATTCGCGCATTTCCCTCGAGAGTAGCATTTCCTCAAGTTTTCTTAGGGGCTTAATAGTCATTTAAGCCCTTAGTAACCCTAATACTTGTACCTAATCTTTAGTATAAATACCCCTTTTTACTACCTAGATAGCATCCAATTTTAATCAATTCTTAATCCAATCTTAATACTCTCTTAAATTAGTCTTAATTTAGTTATAATACAATTCTCAATATTAATCACATCTTAATCTTTCCCTAATTTCACTATTGTTCTTCCTTTTATTTGGTTAATTAGAAGAGTATTTGGGTTTATTTGGAGGATTGACAACCTTTCATAAATCATCAAGTACTTCTATTATTCTTTGCTTTATTATTTGGAATCATCTTCATAGGTATAATTCCTCTTTAGCCTTGTTTAATTATTGTTAATCACTTTCATTTATTCATCATGTTTTGCTTTGTTAGTATGATTGACAACCTTATTAGCATGCTAAACTTGATTATGAGTGAGTAGTTCTTTAGCTAGGGTTAATGGGGAATTAGGGGAAATAAACATGGGGATTGATCTATGCTTAATTTAATATGTCTTCATAATTAATTTGCTTGCTTGTTGACATTTCAACTTATGCATATGTTATGTTTGATGAAATGTGAGCCTATGAATCCTTGCATTTTTTACCCATCTCTTATCTCTTTAATGAGGCTTGTAAGATGTAAACCAACTCGAGCCTCATTAGACCATGCATAAAGTTAAAAAGGAAGGATTAAGTCGTCTTGTAGTTGTTGTACAGTCTAGATGACTCGGCTCCGGGAGCCAAACCTTCTTAGGGATTGTAAGATATACACTAACTCGATCCCATCACGGCAATAAGTGCTTGCATCTAGTTGAGAACATGTTTGTATGATCAACTCCCATGAATCCCCTTTGAACCCATGACACCCTAGTGCCTTTAATAATATTTTTACAAACCTCTTTAATTACTTTACTTTGTTTTCATTGATTTACTTTCATTTTGTTGATTAGTTTAGATTGTGCATCATCTCAACCCAAATTGTGACACCCTAAGACATAGCTATTTACAATTGAGAATCCTACACCAATACCCGTCCATTGGGTTCCAACCTTTACTTACCTCTTTACTAAGAGTAGTTTGTGAAGTTATAAATATTGTTTTGGTTGGTAGCTTTTGACGACGAGTTTGAACCGGACCAAAAATGGCGCCGTTGCCGGGGACGGTGTTAAATTGATTTGATTTTCATTAGTTGTTTTTAGTTGTGTCTTTCTTTACCTTGGGGAAGTCAAACTCCTCAAGGTTGTTCTAATTGTTTTCGAGTTGTTTGATATTTGACATGACTAGGAGATCACAAGGTAATCCATTACCTATTGATCTTAAAATTGAAAGGACCTCAACCAACAATAGAAGAGTTGCTAGAGGAACTTCAAGAGTTGTAGGTATTGGAGAAATTCTGGACTTACAACCAAATAACATTGAGTTCACAAACCCTTTTGCAGGAGATGGAGAGGATAACCCAATACAAAACCCACCACAAAATCAACCCACAATGCCTAAATTTTCATCACATTCCGTACCAACGGAGGAGACCCTACCAAATGGTACTTCTACACCACCACATTCAACCGGTAATTTCATTGCCAAATCCGCATTCATACAATTAGTTGAGAGAGGTCAATTTGGAGGTATGCCTATTGAAGACCCTCAATCACATATGGAGACTTTTTCTGAATATTGTGATGCGATTTCTCAAACCGGAGTTACTCAAGACCAAATCCGATGGGTATTATTTCCTTTTTCTTTGATCGGTACCGTAAAGCAATGGTTGAAGAGCCTAGACAAGGCTACCCATGGTATTGATTCATAGAAGAAGTTAGCACTTGCTTTCTACAAGAAATTATATCCTTCGGGGAAGGCCAATATGTTGAGAGCCCAAATCACCGGGTTCAAGCAAAGGGATAAAGAATCATTATAAGAAGCATGGGAGAGATTTAAGGACACTTGTCGTTCTTGTCCACACCATGGACTTAGCAAGTGGTTCCTTGTGCAACAATTTTGGAATGGTTTATATGAAGACTCCCGAAACATTCTCAATATGGGATGCAACGGAATGTTTACCGAAGTTGATGACAATCAAACATGGGCAAAAATCGATGAGATGTCGGTTCATAATTCCCAATATAGTAGTCCTCGAAAGGCCACTAGAGGAGGAAAGCATGAGGTAGATTCCAACACACAATTGGGTGCTCAACTAAGTGCTCATATTGACACCATCAATTTGAAGTTTGAAAAGGCCATGGCTAAGCTTGATGAAGCTTCCAAATCACCCAAACAACATTTTAATACTATAGTGGCATCATCCTCAATTCCAAGAGGGGTATGTGAGAGTTGTGGAGCTTTGGGACATGACCAAAGTGAATATAGGGGAACAAATGAACAAGTGAATGCTTTCCAAGCATACAAGAGTGGCACCCCTTATTCCAACTATTACAATGAGAATACCAAATTCCATCCAAATCTTTCATACCAGAGCCAAAATGTTCAAAACCGTCAACAAACATACATCCCACCTCCAATGAGAAATCAAGCTCACAGACCCTTTTACAACCAAAGCAAAAGTTATCAAAATCAACCTTCCTACAATCAATCCAATAACAAAGGCTTTGATGTCCAAAAAGCGGTCCTCCAAATGCAAAAGAACCAACAAGAACTTTTCACCCAAATGCAAAAAGATAGCCAAGCCAAAGATATCACCATCAACAACATCCTAGCCCACACCAAGATGTTGGAAACTCAAATGTCTCAATAACCATCTTCTATCTCTCAAAAACAAAAGCGGCAATTACCACCTCAAGGTAATCCACCAAGACATGAAAAGGTGAGTGCTATCCATTTGAGAAGTGGTACAAGAGTTGAAGGGCCGAAGAGGCCAATTGATGAAGATGTTGTTAATGCTAGTGACAAGAAAATAGTTATGGAGAACTCTAAGGAAGAAGAAGAAGAAGAACCCACCACCAATGAAGTTTCAAAGAAGAAGAATGAAGAGAAGGCTAAGGATAAAGTGCCTATTGTGATTAGACTTCCATTCTGAAGTCGTCAAGCTAAGCCTAAGCTTGATGATCAACTTGGAAAGTCCATGGAAATTGTGAAGAACTTAGAAGTCTCAATCCCATTCACGGAATTGATCAATCATGTTCTAGCCTATGCAAAGTACATGAAAGACATTCTTACCAAGAAGAAATTCATCTAGAAGCTAGAGACTATTGCCTTTACCAAAGTGAGTAGTGCTATTCTTCAAGGAAGTTCCCTCCAAAACTCAAAGATCCGGGAAGTTTCTCTATTCCATGCACCATTGGAGACACTACAATCAACAAAGGATTATGTGACCATGGAGCAAGTGTAAGTGTCATGCCATACTCGATATGGAAGAGGCTAGGAATGTAATACTATGGTTTTATGAGTCTCTGGGTACTCTATTGAGTGGGCCTTACTTTGTCGAGTAAGGGTGTTTTGTTTTACGAAACAGTAGTCTGTCTGTAGGGTACTCGATCGAGTAGCCTTGGTACTCGATCGAGTAAGTGGCACTCGATCGAGTACGTTAGTTACTCGATCGAGTAGGTCGGGTTACGGGGGTTGATTGACGGGTTTTGTTAATAAAGCGGATTAATATATAATAAGTTCGTCATCTTCCTAAAACACTTTTGCTAAAATCTAATCATTGTTTAAGAGATTTCTCAAGTTCGTTGCTTTGCTATTCCGCTTTATTGATAAATCCCGGAGCTTGAGAGGTCGGATTTCATCTTTCTTTGTCTCCTTGTGATCCTTGCATCGGGGGTAAGATCTACATACCAATTTTATAACTTTTAATGAACATTGTTTAAACCCTATTTGGGGGATTGGGGGTTTTGATGGTTAATTACGATTGTTAGTAATTATATGATTATGTGAATAGGAGGAGGATTCGTAGAAGAGCGTTTTTGAGATACCTGTTAGATCGTCTACTGCTTGTGATTGCATTTCAGGTAGGGTTTTCCCTATTCAGTATTAGTTACATGATATGTGTGGTGAATTGTGCTGTAGTTAGTGTTGTTGATTGTTTCAGACGATTGTTTTGTTGTATTGTGATTGCTGATTATCTGTCTGTGTTCTTCGGGGCGTGTCCCTGGCTGAGTGGAGTCACTTGCGGGAGTGGCTTCACGCCCATGATTCGCCTTCTGTGGAACCCGCCACAGAAGGGATGTGCACATTAATGGACGTGGGTTATCGCTCGATGGAGATGAGCGGGGATTTGATAGGTACGGCTGCGGTCCCCCACTAGCGGTGTGGAGTATCTGTTGCGGTGGGTACTCTGTCAGGGCTACACTCTTTAGTGTGTAGTCAGTTACGTGGAGATTGTTCATGGAGGCCGGGGATTGATGTGATGATTGTGCTGTTTGGTAATTGTTCTATTGTATCTTATTTTGTGTAAGTAGTACTGACCCCGTTTAATTGTTTTAAAAACTGTGGTGATCAATTCGGGGATGGTGAGCAGTTATTGAGCAGGTTTGACTAGAGGCATTCGGGCTAGCTGGGATGTGTCACCACGAGCTGATTAGAGTTCTCCGCTGTCAAACATTAGTATTTTAGACCTTTGGTTTTTGAGAACATGTATTGTACATTTTATCAGTTTGGTTTTGGACTTGTAATTACTTTAAACAGTTTGGCTATTTAAATTATGTTTCTTTATTGTCATTTGATTATCATTGCCTCGGGAAACCGAGATGGTGACGTTCTTATACCTGAGTGGTCCTGGTAAGGCACTTGGAGTATGGGAGTGACACAAAGTGGTATCAGAGCGACGATCCTGAAACCTATAACCAATGAATCTAATGAAAATAGGGAGTCGATTAAAATGAACCCGGGGTAAAGGTTGTAGGAGCTAATGCAAAGGCTTGGGAGACGTCCTAAAGTCGCGAACTCGCCCTGCAATTTTGAACCGGCCACATAGGGGTACGTGTCAGGGTCGTAAGTGTTGTCCTTTGTTATGTATGTGTACCTAATAGCGTGTATTATGAACTGTTGGAAGTTGGATGTGGAGAATTGGGGGTAAGGATAAAAGTTGAAAGGGATGTGTTTGCATGTTGAATTGAATGAAAAGTATGTTGCGTTTTTATAATGTGGCATTTTGATAACATGAATAGATCGTTTTATTGATTGTATAAGAAGTTGCGCGTATTTGTATGCGTAGTTACGTTTATTTTGTTAAAGTTATAAAAACCTGTATATTATGTTGGGAAGGTGAGATGAACATGCGGGTAGTTTATACGAGTGTAACACCCCGGTTTATGAAGGAGCCTATAGCAAGACATTCCCTAATAAACCGGACTGTTACCAACTCGGTTTCCCGAGGTAGTGAATAACAAAGTACAACAATACCAAAGTGCTTTAAATTAAAACTTAACGATTACATGTTCATTACAAATTATCCAACTAGACTCAATATAAGATAAATACAACTCGCAGCGGAAAATAAATTAAGTGATAAAATCTTCTATGTGATCTAGACTTCTAGGTAGATTGGCCAAGTCCTCACGCATCCCATAGCTCCCAAGTCGCCTAATCTTTACTACTGTCAAATCGCTCCCATTAAGGTTCATCACGGTGTTCACGAATACTGTGGTCAACCACGAGGTTGAGTAGGGAAACAATGAAACAATAAAATATGATATGCATGCTCCTCCTTCACCTCCATCTCCATCTCAACTCATCACACACATCCCCGAACGCCCACCATACCGATCCCCGGTAGACTATATATATCGACCAAGTCGATCCGCTCACTTGTTGAGGACACCAGGGCAAGTCTGCAGAACCCGCCCGGGCCTTATCACAACCTCACATCATATCTCAACATCGTCGCCACCACATCGTCCTCCAACTCCAATGCATATGAAATGCTCAACAATAATTAATGCAATGCAATATGTATATAAATCATCGAACTGATAAATCATAAAATCATGCCAGTTAGATATCATACTCAATACGATCAAATCAATCAATCACCTTTCCGAATATAAATGATAACGTAATTCAACCACCATGAAACAAGTCAACACAATTCGAACAATAACGATAATAGGACAAGTGTATTTCCCTACCTCAAGGTGCCAGCAATTCCAATTAAGCGATTAAGGCACTTTAAAGTAAAGCAATGAATTTGACTATCGATCCTTCACGAATCCGTCACCTAAAACAATTATAATAATTATAATTACTAACTACTAAATATAGTAATTTCCCAAAATAGAAGCTTTCCCGAAATATAATCCCGACACCAACTTGTGCCCAATTGTTAACTAAAATAACCCGATTAATATTTGACCCACTTCCCAAAATAGGAAGTTATTAAAGTATAATTCCTTAAAATGGAAACCTTCCCGATATAGTAACTTTTCTCTTTTAACGAACCCGACTCAAAGACCTGACTTGAATTATTTAACCGACTCGGGAAATAAATTGGATAACTAAAATGATAATTAAATGAATTATAATATTAAAAGAATCCGACTCAAACATTGAACAATTCAACAATCCCAACTCAAACCCGTCTTTAATTATTTTAATACACTCGGGAATTAATTAAATAAATTATTTAGTGACACGGGAATTAAATTAATTAATTATGAATACGACTCATTACGAATACAGCGATGACATTATGCAAAGCCCGCTTCTAAACCAAAAACAGCCCGTCCTCGCACTACCCCCCTTCACACGCACTCACGCACCACCACACACCACCTCACCACCGTGTCAACCACCTGACCAAACCCACACTCGCCCTGACCACCAACGGCCACCCCCATCGGGTCGATGCCGCCGGCGAGCCCAACCATGGCCGCCATTTGGCCTGGTTCACCACCACGGCTCACCAAACACCTCCTGTTTTCCTTTTACCACCACCGCAACCAACAACCCTACCCCTGCCAAACCACCACGCCCTTGCTCGCCGCCAGCCCACGAACACAGACAACCTAGCACCACCTGGTCGACCTCCCCCTAGTCGACGGTGGCACCACCCCAAGGTTACCCATCTAAACCCGCCTGAAACCCGTGTATAAAACCCGTTGCTGCACCCCCTGTCGCTGCCACCTCTCACCGCCACTAGCACCACCTAAAACCACCATAACCACCACCATTTCACTCGTCCCTTACCACTCTACCCATATACCCCGACAACCACCACCAGAAACACCTCTATAGGACACGAAACAACAACCAAAACCCGACATCAATTCTAAAACAGAGGAAAGGGGGTTGACCCATACCTTTTCCGCCACCAGAACAGCACCTATAGCCGCCTATGAACGTCGATAAGCTCCCCTATCTCTTCCTTGCTGCGTAGACACTGCCCACGGTCACTCACTCTCTCTCTCTATGCGAAAATGTCGAAGTTGGAGCTGATGAAAGGAGGGAGGCGTGATTGAGGGAGGCGGGTTGAGGGAGGCTGTTTTGGGTAGGTTTAGGTTTAGGGTTAAGGTTAGTGTTTAGGGTTTAGTTGGGTTTAGGGTTAAATGGGCTAAACAATTAATGGGCCAACTCAGCTGGGTTAGCTCATAATTCGAAATCTTATAAACCCGACACAATTAACTTATAACGATACAACGCGGGTTAGATAAAATAACTTAACGAAATTATCGACTCAATATTAACTCGACATAAATAGTAATATAATATGTATAATAATTAATAATTAATAATATCCATTTAATTTATTATATAAAAATACGGGGTATTACAGTCTTCCCCCCTTAAAATGAACTTCGTCCCGAAGTTCGCTCCCTTGCCCAAACCTCAGAAGGGTATTGTATATCGTTCATACGGGCGTCACGCATTTCTAACACAGTTAACACACACTTTTGACACATCAACTAAACATAACAGACACGAAATATTACATTCTGCCCTCCTAAAAATAAACTTCGTCCCGAAGTTTAACTCATCTTCGCTTAACCCAACTAACTACAACTAATAACTACCTGAGAACACAAATGTATAACAACTAAATAACCATCTGAGAACACCGTCATCTTCCATCTAAATTCCGATCTCGAATTCAAGTAACTCAATAACCATGGTCACACTGGACCGTAAATGTAACTCGGCACAAAGGCCCCCACAACTCAATGCTAGTGATCAATCTCAATCTCAATATCAATAGTTTAATTACACTCTCCTTTTACACCTCAACCAACTAACAGAAGTAGGAACAAAACATATAGAACTCATTTGCATAGGTACCCCACAACGAAACATCAACTTGATCAAGCTACAATCTACAACAAGTGCAATATAAGCATTAAGATTTTACAAGCATTAAGATTTTACAATCCTACCCAACTAGAAACATGGTTACGTCCTCGTAACCTCTTTTCAATTTTCATATACATATGCAACCAAAATCATTATCAACCACATGTGACAGGAAAGAACATATGATAAAAGATTGCGCATCAACATTAAGGTCGAAACAAGGTTATATTATGGAATTAACTGGTTGTCAACAAGTAACATTTATTACTAGCTCATGCCTAACTTAAAAACACAACATCAGGCTAAAGAACAACAAGAAAGGAACCAAGGTTTACACGGTTTCACCACTAAACAAATTTGATGATCAATTATAGACTATGAACGAGCGAGAGCAAAATCAATCAAAACAATTTAAGAACTTTTCACATTGTAAACATATCACTGAAAGTAGACCTACCACTACCATCCATCACACTCACAGGATCTTATTGACATGTCCGTACAACCATTTACTCACCCACGGGTTTAGGTCACGAATTGGGTCGACGAATTTAAGCAATCAACAACATACTCATCATTCATATTTTAAATTATAAACAAAATTGTTTGCACGATATCAATTCTGAAAACATGTTTCCCAATAAAAGTAACTACATATGTTCTATGACAACGACAACATTACTTCCATATCACACCTATGTTTCACATTTTAGCAACCATATCATTCAATTGTGTCCAGTAACTTAGTATAATTCATTTTCCGCAAAACAAGAGATATTGTATAAATAGTTTAAACATATACATTTGCCATTATATACTGTGTAGAACACTAGCTATGATAAAAGATTAGCAACTTGAACAACTTTTCAGATTCGCATGATTGAATAATTAGGCAACTCGTAGGCTCACTTAAATATAACTATAATGACTATCATTTAAACCAATGCATATCATGTGAATCATCAAAAGAGTTATCCCATTATAATTGCCAACATAGTTATCATGACAATTTTTTTTTTTTTTTTTTTTTTTTTTTTTTTTTTTTTTTTTTTTTTAATTGATAGTAACGACTCGAGAATATAGATATGCCAATTGTCATGTTATATCAAACAGTTTCCTTTATATCACACCCATACAATTGCAAGAATGACTTTAGCATATTATGACAATATAAGAACGAACATATTCAATAAGGAATTACAACATTGTTTATTATCATTTTATAGTTTTAGGTCCAACTGAAATAATTTAATGTGATGAAGGTAATAATTATAACTATTGGCACACAACTCATATGAAAGACATTAGAACTTAGATGCATCCTACATGTGTGAACATTTAGACATACTCATTACTATCTTACATATGTACACATTTAGACATAATTATTATAATAATTCATGCGAGTATATTAGAACAATCAAATTAACTTTTAACGCCATCAACTTTACCAAGATATGACAACCTAGTTTTATATTTATATATATCCGACCACCATGCAAATATGATGAACATACTAGAGATATTACAACATGCCAAACATACATAAAATATGCAACAACTGGACTCGTTTAGAATATTTCACCCTTGATTAAGAATCAATTTAAGCTATCCAATTTTACTCACGCTATCATGCCAACAATGTTATCAACTAAGTTTTAATTTTATCACTTGTTAAGATACATAACTACTGAACATGCGTGCTAATATCGTCATATAAAGCATTATAAATTCACATTACTAAGGCTCATGAATTAATCAAACAACTGTATGAAACTCAACCTAGAACACACATTTACAAGTCATGTTTCACGTTGTAACTTTCAAAGATCACGAATAAATAACCGTTCGATTAAAACTTGATTCATATTATTTTTATAAAACACGGAGAGATAAAAACACAGGGGAAAAAGAATTAGGTCTAAAGCACAAAATTTCATTTTTAAAGAATTTTACAACTCAGTTGGTCCAACAAACATGTGACAGCAATTGGTCCAAAACTTGAGTCAGTTTGCAAAACCTACCGTTTAATTTAGAGACATCAAGAATTTTCGTGGCTTATCAATTGAAAACATATGCGAATTTTATGACTGATGGAGTTGGAATTATGCGAAAATGTTTAATACAATTTAAATGATTTTTTTTTTTTTTTTTTTTTACAAAATCGTTGGTCAAACATCACTGCACCGAAACTTCCTGACCACAGCCCACTAAAATATCTATTACTCCTAATCCGTATATCCTATAAGCATGAAACCAACGCCAAATGAACACTAACTCACGAGGCTATCTCCCATAAATTTTCATCCATAGGCAATAAACAGAAAAGGAATGGCAGTAAGGTCAATTAAAGAGTAACACCAACCAAGACGAGTTTTATCACTAAGTCATTCATTTCTATGTCCCAATTCTTATAACTAGACTCTCGATACTAATCCATCCCGACTTAAATCCAACACTGTACAATTCGTATCATCCACCCCATAGAATCTC
Organism: Silene latifolia; assembly: GCF_048544455.1. Lineage (NCBI taxonomy): Eukaryota > Viridiplantae > Streptophyta > Magnoliopsida > Caryophyllales > Caryophyllaceae > Silene > Silene latifolia. The sequence goes on from NC_133534.1 coordinate 106,508,682, forward strand.
TTCGCATCTCGATCTACTCATTACATCTAAATCACGATTGTGATGACTAAAGATATGAAATTCTATCGTGTCTCTTATTACTAACACAATACTATACTAGCATGGCTTTGGGATCACATAACCGCATATTACTAGACCTAATAGTACTATCAGCACATCATTCATACAAAATACTTACCGTAGCGTTGTCATGCATAATGGTTAGATTATATGATCTCAAGGCATACATCAACTCAATTAAGCAATAATCAATGCATCAATCAGTTAATACTTAAGCAACGATATTTGAAATTCAGGTTCAACCTTAGGCAACTTTTCTACCCTTTCTCTCGTATACACTCATGGTTTCCGGGTCAAACTGAGAGGGCCGCTGGTTCGGTGTGAGGGGGCCCCTAACTCATACCTTACCTTAGTGTGCTCCTAACAGTTCTATCCCGGGGTTCATTTTAATTAGACACTTCCTATGTTCATTGGGCTCATTGGTTTAGGCCTGAGGATCGTTTGCTCTGATACCACTTTGTAACACCCCGGTTTATGAAGGAGCCTATAGCAAGACATTCCCTAATAAACCGGACTGTTACCAACTCGGTTTCCCGAGGTAGTGAATAACAAAGTACAACAATACCAAAGTGCTTTAAATTAAAACTTAACGATTACATGTTCATTACAAATTATCCAACTAGACTCAATATAAGATAAATACAACTCGCAGCGGAAAATAAATTAAGTGATAAAATCTTCTATGTGATCTAGACTTCTAGGTAGATTGGCCAAGTCCTCACGCATCCCATAGCTCCCAAGTTAGCTAATCTTTACTACCTGTCAAATCTGCTCCCCATTAAGGTTCATCACAGGTGTTCACGAATACACAGGGTCAACCACGAGGTTGAGTAGGGAAACAATGAAACAATAAAATATGATATGCATGCTCCTCCTTCACCTCCATCTCCATCTCAACTCATCACACACATCCCCGGAACGCCCAGCCATACCGATCCCCGGTAGACTATATATATCGACCGAAGTCGATCCGCACCTTGTTGAGGACACCAGGGCAAGTCCTGCAGAACCCGCCTGGGCCTTATCACAACCTCACATCATATCTCAACATCGTCGCCACCACATCGTCCTCCAACTCCAATGCATATGAAATGCTCAACAGTAATTAATGCAATGCCATATGTATATAAATCACTGAACTAATAAATCATAAAATCATGCCAGTTAGATATCATACTCAATACGATCAAATCAATCAATCACCTTTCCGAATATAAATGATAACGTAATTCAACCACCATGAAACAAGTCAACACAATTCGAACAATAACGATAATAGGACAAGTGTATTTCCCTACCTCAAGGTGCCAGCAATTCCAATTAAGCAGTTAAGCAGACCAGAAAGTAAAGCAATGAATTTGACTATCGATCCTTCACGAATCCGTCACCTAAAACAATTATAATAATTATAATTACTAACTACTAAATATAGTAATTTCCCAAAATAGAAGCTTTCCCGAAATATAATCCCGACACCAACTTGTGCCCAATTGTTAACTAAAATAACCCGATTAATATTTGACCCACTTCCCAAAATAGGAAGTTATTAAAGTATAATTCCTTAAAATGGAAACCTTCCCGATATAGTAACTTTTCTCTTTTAACGAACCCGACTCAAAGACCTGACTTGAATTATTTAACCGACTCGGGAAATAAATTGGATAACTAAAATGATAATTAAATGAATTATAATATTAAAAGAATCCGACTCAAACATTGAACAATTCAACAATCCCAACTCAAACCCGTCTTTAATTATTTTAATACACTCGGGAATTAATTAAATAAATTATTTAGTGACACGGGAATTAAATTAATTAATTATGAATACGACTCATTACGAATACAGCGATGACATTATGCAAAACCCGCTTCTAAACCAAAAACAGCCCGTCCTCGCACTACCCCCCTTCACACGCACTCACGCACCACCACACACCACCTCACCACCGTGTCAACCACCTGACCAAACCCACACTCTGCCCCAGCCACCAACGGCCACCCCCACTGGGGTCGACTGCCGCCGGCGAGCCCAACCATGGCCGCCATTTGGCCTGGTTCACCACCACGGCTCACCAAACACCTCCTGTTTTCCTTTTACCACCACCGCAACCAACAACCCTACCCCTGCCAAACCACCACGCCCTTGCTCGCCGCCAGCCCACGAACACAGACAACCTAGCACCACCTGGTCGACCTCCCCCTAGTCGACGGTGGCACCACCCCAAGGTTACCCATCTAAACCCGCCTGAAACCCGTGTATAAAACCCGTTGCTGCACCCCCTGTCGCTGCCACCTCTCACCGCCACTAGCACCACCTAAAACCACCATAACCACCACCATTTCACTCGTCCCTTACCACTCTACCCATATACCCCGACAACCACCACCAGAAACACCTCTATAGGACACGAAACAACAACCAAAACCCGACATCAATACTAAAACAGAGGAAAGGGGGTTGACCCATACCTTTTCCGCCACCAGAACAGCCACCTATAGCCGCCTATGAACGTCGATAAGCTCCCCTATCTCTTCCTTGCTGCGTAGACACTGCCCACGGTCACTCACTCTCTCTCTCTATGCGAAAATGTCGAAGTTGGAGCTGATGAAAGGAGGGAGGCGTGATTGAGGGAGGCGGGTTGAGGGAGGCTGTTTTGGGTAGGTTTAGGTTTAGGGTTAAGGTTAGTGTTTAGGGTTTAGTTGGGTTTAGGGTTAAATGGGCTAAACAATTAATGGGCCAACTCAGCTGGGTTAGCTCATAATTCGAAATCTTATAAACCCGACACAATTAACTTATAACGATACAACGCGGGTTAGATAAAATAACTTAACGAAATTATCGACTCAATATTAACTCGACATAAATAGTAATATAATATGTATAATAATTAATAATTAATAATATCCATTTAATTTATTATATAAAAATACGGGGTATTACAGTCTTCCCCCCTTAAAATGAACTTCGTCCTGAAGTTCGCTCCCTTGCTCAAACCTCAGAAGGGTATTGTATATCGTTCATACGGGCGTCACGCATTTCTAACACAGTTAACACACACTTTTGACACATCAACTAAACATAACAGACACGAAATATTACAACGAGTCAGCATGACTCGATCGAGTGGGGGGCACTCGATCGAGTGGGTGAGGTACTCGATCGAGTGGGTGTGACTCGGTCGAGTAGGTAGTTGGATGTTTTGTAGACAAAACCGTGCTTTTGGGTACTCGATTGAGTACATATTGGCACTCGATCGAGTAGGGGGCGCTCGATCGAGTGTCTTGTCAGCTCGGTCGAGTATGTTTTTGGGCAGGAGTCTGTTTAGGTTCTGGAGTCGAGGCACTCGATCGAGTAGGTTGGGCACTCGATCGAGTGGCCTCAACTCGATCGAGTGGGTTCTGGTACTCGATCGAGTGGGGTCTGGGCAGGTTGTATACGTGTTTTGGGTTATGGTATGCGTGTTTATATCTACCTTTTCTTATATAGTTACAAGATGCCGCCAAAGAGAAACGCCCTTTATTCTAGAGCTGAGAGCATGACCACCGATGACATAGTTAAGATGTTGGAGCACTAAGATGCTCTTACGGAAGCTTTAAAGAGAATGGGGAAGGATAAGGATGTTGATCATTCAAAGATTAGTCTCTACATAGCGAGGTTTAATCTAATAGAGTACAAGGGGACTGGGGAGCCAATTCTTCTGGATAATTGGCTCAGAGAGATGGAGAATATCCTGGATTTGGTGCAATGCCCGGATGAGATGAAAGTGGAAGAAGCTGCGTTATACTTGAGGGAGGCGGCAGGTGAGTGGTGGGACAAGGTAATGGTGAATGCTAGGGATATGTATGCGAGGCAGAGGTTACCTGCTATTCCTTAGGAAGAGTTTAGAAAGGCTATGAGGCGAGAGTTCGTACCGAAGCATGTGAGGAGTAAGTTGAGAGAGGAGTTCGATGGGTTTAAGATGACAGCTGACATGACGGTGGCTGAGTATAACCGACAGTTTAATGAGAAGGCTAGGTATGCTGAGGATATAGGATTGAGTGATGAGAACCTAGCTCTGAGGTTTGAGAAGGGGTTGACCCCCAAGATCATGGAGAAGTTATCTTTGGGTCTCCTTACGGATGTTAAGGAAGCTTATGAGAGAGCTGGGAGGGCTGAGCGACTAGTGGAGATGGCCCGAGAGAGGGGTGCTGAGAAAAGAAAGGCTGAGAGTGAGGGAGGTGGCCAATCCAACTATAAAAAGGGTAACCACACTCAGGCGAGAGCATATTCATCGGGCTCGGGGTTTAGTGCTGGGGCTTCTTTCGGGAGAGGCCGTGGTAGTAGTGGAGGTAGCTGGGGTATTGGTCGGACTCTCTTGAGAGGTTTAGTTTTTGGTAATTGTCGTTAGGAGCACCTAGACCAAAACAATATTTATAACTCCACAAACAACTCTACTATTAGTAAAGAGGCAGGTAAAGGTCGGATCCCAAGGGACGGGAATTGAGATGAGATTTTCAATTGCAACTAGCGGTGTCTAGGGGTGTCACAATTTGGGGTATTAATTGAAGATCACTAAACTAAATAGCAATGAAAGTAAACCAGCAAGATGATTAAAAAGGGGTGTAAACAATTGATAAAAGGCAGTAGGGTGTCATGGGGTCATAGGAGATTCATGGGAATTGATCATACAAACATATTCTCAAATTATAAGCAAGCAATTATTGTTGTGATGGATCGAGTTCGTTTATGTCTTACAATCCTAGGAAAGTTTGGTTCCCGGAGCCGAATCGATTAGATTGTACAACACCTACAAGGCGACTTAATCTTCCCTACTCAACTATATGCATGATCTAATGAGACTTGAGTTGGTTTATGTCTTACAAGTCTCATTGAAAAGATAGGTGATGGGTAAAAAATGCAAGGATTCATTGGCTCGCATTTCATCAAACATAACATGTGCATAAGTTGAGATCACAACAAGCAAGCAAATAAACTATGAAAACATATTAATTTAAGCATGAATCATCCCCCATGTTGGTTTCCCCTAATTACCCATTAACCCTAGCTAAGGAAACTACTCACTTATTATCATGTTGAACATGCAAGCAATGTTGTCAATCATACCAACAAAGTAAAACATGATGAATAAATGAAGATGATTAACAATAATTAAAAAGGAATTAAGAGAATTATACCTACTAATGATTCCAATAATAAAGCAAAGAATAATAGAAGTACTTGATGATTGATTGGAAGGTTGTCAATCTCCAAATAATAACCCAAATAATCTTAAATTACCCAAAATGAAAGATGAACAAAAGAGAGATTAAGGAAATGAGATTTGTATTAAGACTTGATTAAAAGTTGATTACAAGATTAAAGAGAGATTAGATTGATATAAACTACACTAGAGATTGCTAAGAAGAACATGATTATCTAATTAGACTAATGGGGTATTTATAGTGGGGATTAGATACACAAATTAGGGTTTACTAAGGGCTTAAATGACGATCAAGTCCTTGAGGAATCGGTCCTCTCAGAAAAATATGCGAGTCTCCTTTTTGCTAGTCTTTCCCGAGGTATGCGCATCCTTCATAAAACAAGTAGAAGACGGATTAGCTGTCACACAATCCGAGCGTCCAGAGCACGGGACGAGCGGATTATGGGTCTTTTGGACGAGCGGATTGTGGTGGTTTTGTACGAGCGGCCTTCTGAGGAAGACGCTCGGATTGCTTGTCTTGGACGGGCGGATTGTGGGAAATCCGCTCGGATTGTAGATCAGCTTCTTCCTTTCTTCTTTTCTTCCTTTCTCTTCATACAACCCTTGAGGATTTCCTCGGGGATACAAGGACCTTTTCTCATCATTGCCCATCTACTACAATATGTCCAAAGGCCTTTTAGTCTTGTCTTCTCTTTGATGCTTGGTCATTGAATTCAATCAATTTAGCTCCATTTTGCCATGAAAATGCAAGGTTTTCACTCCTTTCCTACCAAGGGATCAAAATCTCAAAGAATATGCAAAACAAAGGACTAAAGACATTAAATGACCCAAATATGCACTAAAAAGCATGGGAACAAGGCTAATTCGGGGACTAAATATGCTCAAATAATGGTCACATCAAATATCCCTAAACCGAACCATTGCTCCTCCTGAGTAAAGAGATGACAAAGACTAGGATCGTTATTTAAACTAACCTAATAGCATAGCCGATATGAGACAATTAGCGGGTCTCACTCCGCCCCTTCAACTCACAACAAGACAACCATGAGGTAGGATGCCTTCTTGCAAGGCAAGGTGGGTCTTGCCAAAATGGCGACATATCCAAGCATTAAAGCACATAGAATCAAGTAATGGATGTTGGAATATGTGTCCTCCGACAATAATGCGATCACGACTGTTGATCATGATGATCACATGTTTAAGTCTCATTAAAATGAATACAATTGGGAAGTAATATTGTTACTGTCAACTGGTCAACATATATCGGTAATGATTGGCTGACTAGAGTTTGACATTACTCTCGTGTGACGGTGGTGATCAGTTGACCCCCTAGGTCATACCTAAAGGGCAATACTCTTAATTGATTATTTAATTAATCGTATAATGTTACGAGTTAATTAAATTACTTGAAAATTGACGGACGATTTTGGAAGTAAAATTTACGTATCATATTGAAATGTGATTAAATAAGATACGGTCTGAGTAATTGAATTGTATCATTACTCGGATGAAATAATTGTTTAATGTAACAATTAAATTGAATGAATTTTTATAAATACAATCAGTTGTGATTTATAAATTGGTAAAATTTTTAGCACAAGTAATTATGAAATTACTAAGTCAATTTTTGTATGTGACGTATTTTTATTAATACGTTGATTTTTAATATGTTAAAAATACATAACAAATATATGTGACATATGACATGTAACATATAGACAATTGACAAAAATAATATGGAATCCATATTATAGAGTGGGCCGAAAATTAGAAGAATTAAGCTAATTATAAGTTGTTTGTGATTAGTGGAAAACACAATGATTAAAAGCAAACCTAGCCATGCAAGCCTATTGTTCATTGTGAAGAACAATTTTTCCATGCATTGGCTCCCCTATATCTCTCTTCTTACACGGTTTTGGGGAAGTAAAAATGATCATTGTTTCTTCATAATTTTACCTAATAATATACTAAGTGTAGTGTATTATTATTCATTCTAATTCACTCATCCAAAATAGAGTTCTAGTGAGAAGAAAAATCCTCTCTTCTTCTCTCTTAAAAACCGAAATATTCAAGAGTTAATAAATATTTTTGTTCAATTTTCTACCTTGATTAATATTATACTAGTATTGTAATATTAATTAAAATTAAGAGGAGCCTTGGGTATAAAGCTTGGGGAGAGATCTTATACTTAGATCTTGTTCATCCATAAAGGAAAAGCTCAAGAACAAGAGAGATAGGTGATCTCTCTTGTGCCCAATATAACCGAAATATTGTATGTAAGGACATGATTTCTCCTCTATTTATATTATTGTTTGCATGCATAAGATCCGTTTTAATTTTATGACAAATTTATTTAGACATATATGAGTATGTTAGTATGTATATGAATCTACATTTCCTTCAATCGGTATCAAGAGCCACGGTTGTTTGCATGCAAATTGGTTAAAAGTTTTTCCGAGATATATGAATAACAAATAAAACTTGTAAAATTTGTGTTATTATGATATATCACGAAATTATTACATGCATGTTAATATTTCTGGTCCTAAAGTGTTTTAGTATATTTTGGTTAATTTTTCGGGTTTTTATTGTTCATAATTTACAATAATGGCATTTAAATGTGATTTTATGAGTAAAAATGTCATTTTTGGTCTAAAAATAGCTATACTTCGAATTTTCAGTTGGTTTTTGGATATGTTGTTACATATATTATTTTGAGATAACCTGTAAATTTTAATAATTTTTGGACTAGTTATGCTTGAAAAATGAATTTTTCATTATTTAATTCGGATTTAAGTGAAAAATAGGTTAATATGAGTTAAATTTCGAATCTGGTCATAGAAAATTAATATGTTGTCACATGCAATTTTACAAGATGTGTGTAAAATAATTGGCTATAAAGAAGTCTTTTAGCATGATTTATGAATTTTTGAAGAAAAATAGCATAAATAGTGACATTATTAGTGGAAAATTAATAAAACATAATCTATTACTTAGGAAAAACGTCTAATGTTGCATTTTATTATATTTTTCAGATCTAAAATTGAAAAGTTAATGAAAATAATTTTTCCATGTTTTTATGATTATTTTATTAAAAATCGATAAACCGCAACATTGTTTTTCCGGAAAAATTTCGAAATTTTTAACCTAAGATTTTGAACATTATGAGTGTCATGGAATTTTTCCAGAATTTTCATGAATTTAAATTTTGAATTTTGAATTTATTTGGAATTTTTGGATTTATTTGAAGTTTAATAGCTTATTTTTGTAATTTTTGGTCCATTTATGAACAATTTTGTAAATAAAGGTTAATTATGGTCAATTTTTTAGTGAAGACTAAATCTTGAGTCCTAAGAGGTTAGGGTAATTAACTTATGCATAAATATGAGTTTATGTATTTTTGTGATTATAAAATGTTGAAATCACGCAAATCCGTAAAAACCGAGTAATATACGATATTGGCTAATTAAAGGCGATTTAGCATAAAATTGAGCATGTTCATACATATTATAATGCTGCATTTTCTTTATGATTGTCATAATTTTAATTTATGTAATTTTTGAATTATGTAATTTTACTTAGTATGACCTTAGATTTTAATTGGTATTTCCCGAAATGTATGGGAATATAGATTCGGTTGTATTTTTTTATTGTGATCTCGTATCACCGTTTTGTAATTTAATAGATTTATTTTATTTTAGTTACAAATGTATAATAGGAAATTATGTAATTTATTATGTAATTTTATTCATTCCGGAGTTCCTAAAGACGGATTTCTTCAAGAATGGCGATACATAAAGACGGTGTTACCTCGAGATGCGTGCCACAACCGAAGTTCAAGGGACCAATGGAGTTGGTTTCCGAATATGTAATAGTTAAATAGTTTTTCTATTTTAGGAAAGGCCATACTAGGATTTATTTATCTTTATGCTTGCATTTTATTTTATGTCACATGCATCGCTAAATCGCCATAACTAAAACATGCATCCTTATTTTATCGAGTTTATCGACCGTGTCAATTCGAATTATCGTAGTTCACCGCTTTAGTTCACTTAAAACGTGATAGATAATAAATTGGCATGACCTCTCGCTAAAACAATTAATTGAGACATAGCCTTACCAAATAGTAGAAACCATGAAAACCTATTTCGCGAGGGAGTGCACTCGGCTACCCCGGGGTACAAACCTTGTTACGTAGGGGAAGTGGGTGATGAATGTTAATCCACCAAATTCATGTTGATAAGGGATGTATCGGCTACCCCGTGCCCAAGTTGATGTGGGTTTGGATAATGGACACATTTATTCGAAATTTGGATTGAACTCAACAAAAGTAATTGATAAGGGTTGCATCGGCTACCCCGTGCCCTTGTTGATGTGTTTTGGGCTATAGATAAATATTAGAGTAATTTTATCGACCAAGAGTTCTAAAAGTAGAATCGATTAAAAGGTTAATCCACCGAGTTATATTGATAAAGGTTGCATCGGCTACCCCGTGCCTAAGTCGATATGAATTTGGGTCTTGGAATCATTTATCTAGTTGGGTAGAGGTCACTAGAAAATGCATAAAACTTGTTTAAATCATACATTTTTACGAGTATAATTAAAACGACATTTGTTTTACTCCTTATATTTTGTTTTGTAGACCACTTCTTTTCATAACAAATGGCAACATCAACACCAACTCCTAATGCTACACCACTCGCTACTTCATCTTGGCTCCGATCCTTTATGGATCGATGTAAACTTGAAAAGAATGGGTCAAATTTCTCCGAGTGGGATGCTCAACTCAAGTTAGCCGCCGAGGGTGACGACAAGCTTCGTTACCTTACCGAGGCCTCTCCACCCGAACCCTCCACTAGGTCCACCGCGGCCACGAGGGAAGCCTATGAGACTTACCAAAAGGAGTCCGCCGCAATGAAAAATGTCTTAATATTTGCGATGGAGGCGGAACTCCAAAGGAGAGCCTTTAAAATGGGCAATGCAAATGAGATTTACTCCAAACTTGTGACCATGTTTTCACAAACTCCGAGGATCGTCCAATATGAGGCGGCCGCGGCATTCTTTGATCTCGACTTCAAAGAGGGCCAAAAGGTTAGCCCTCATGTGCTCAAACTCATGGAGCTTGTCGAGACCTTGAAAATTCAAAAGGTTGAAATCCCTAAAGAACTCATCGTAGATAGGATTCTACACTCCTTGTCCAAAGTCAAGGCATATGTGCAATTCCGGGTGAATTTCAACATGCAAGACTAGGATGTATCTCTTGAGGAGTTGCACAAGTTACTTGTGCAAGCCGAGAGGGACATGGGGTTAAATGTGAACCCTCCCAAGGATGTGCTTAACATAAGCACAAAGAGTAAGGGGAAGTTCAAGAAGAATGGGAGAAAGGGCAAGAAGCAAGCTCCCACATTCACCAAAGCTAAGTCTTGTGAAGCTAGCACCTCCAAAGTCAAGAAGGGTCCTCTTGATAAGTGCCATTATTGTAATGGCATGGGACATTGGAAAAGAAATTGTTCCAAATACCTTGGTGATATCAAAGCTGGAAAGATCACTCCAGTAGGTAAATGACTAACCTTCTTTTATGTTTCTAATTCAACTATGGTATTATGATGCAAAGTTGTGATAATGTATCTCCCTTTTATTGTAAATAGGGCCTCCACCAAGCAAAGACAAGGGAAAAGAAAAACAAGCATGAGAAACCATGGAGAAGCTAAGGGATAGCTTTTATGGAGCTTTGTTTTTCATTGTCTTATTTTAAATTATGTTTTGAATCTTTAGAACTTTAAGTTTCCGTGTTCGACATGGAAAGGTATTTTGGATAATGGTTTGTATTTTGGATGATGGTGACTTGGTTTGCAACCCAAGTCACCCGTTTTATCATTTATCCTTTATGTTCTAAAATTTCATCTTTAAATGCTTGCGTTTTGAAACATAAGATTATTCACTTAAGGTGATCTAATAGACAATTATAATGACGGGTTTCATTATATGTCCACATGCTTAAGGCTTGTGTATGATCATTTATAAAGCGTTTTTGAGTCTATGAACTCTCTTAAAGGAATGTCAATCACCAAGTACACATATGAAATCAATAACTATTAGTCTACCTATGAGGTAGTTCTCCTTATAGTTCAACATCATTAATTTGTGTCTCATATGCTATCTTTGAATGTTTAGTGTATTCATTCTAAAGATAGAGTGGGAGAAAAAATGAGGACACAACACACAAGACAAAGATCATAATTGTGTACTTGTGTATATAAAGATCTACGCAAGAGAGAATGATTTGAATAAAGGTATATCTATTTACATAGTATGCCGAATAGATGAGATCTATGGTCTCAAGTTGGTTCTATATGACTAAAGAGACCAAGTGTAATAATCATAAGAGTATATTCTCAAGGTAACTACACGAGGAGACCAAAAGAAGTTTTGGAATAAAATGACTAATGTAAAGTCTTAACAAGTTTTTTGACTATGTTTATGAAACATTTGACCAATAGTTTCAACCATGAGATTTACTTAAGAGCCTAAATAAATCAAAGTAACATACTAGTTATGATCGAGTTGCAAAATTGATATACCGATATCTTCAATGGCCAAAGTTTTTAACCACGTAAATGTCATTGTTTAACCTCACTATGAAATGGTAAAACCTCCTTCCAAAAGGGGATTTGCGAAGGACGTATTCTAGATATTGTTTATACTTGAATAATGACATTGCTACACATCATTATGACATGAGTGTGTTGGAGATTTAAAATCTCTTTCCGTAAGGTTAAGATAAGACCACTTCAAATATAGGTATTTTGAAGGGATATGATGGGAACATATATGGTTCTATCTTAAAAACTTGGCAATGCAATTTCATATTTCAATTCTTGAATAAATTTCGATCGAGAAGTCAATTTCGAAATATGTAGAATTGAGTGGGAGTTAGGAAATTCTCATGTGAAGACATGGAATTTAGTGGGAGTTATCATCTTTTGAATTTTTACGACTCATCACTCATTAAAGAATGACGAGCCAATATCTTCTTTCAAAAAGAAGCAATTGATTTTTCAATTCTGGATGAAAATGGACAATGATGAATCCAATTACATCAAGTGATGTTGGATTAGTATTAAGAGATACACATCGTATCAACATTCACATGGGTTATTCATGTAGATGAAAATGGAATTGCCATTAGCAGTCATGGTCGTTCATTGAACCTATGAACGGTTGACCTCATGATTATTAGTAACTAATGTTTCCGCCATTAAAATAATCATGTACATGTCCAATTATAAATCATATGCATAAGAGCATGATGATTGATTGGTGAGCCATAATAGAAATGTCATGCATTCTCAAGTAGAATCTGATGAGCGATTTCAGTGTTTGACGGAATGTTCTATTGTGTGTCAAGAGGCTGCACATATTATAGAAAATCCGAGCACATATGAGGATTTATGAGAATCCCAATTCTTTTAAGCATAGAAAGAGAAATGAGAAGTTTTGGAAAGATGCTTAGTTGAATAAGAGGTTATTCAAAAATCAATCTTTCCTAGTTAAGCTAGGACTTGTGAGAAGTGCTAAGCTAAATAATCTTGTCAATTGTTACAAGATTCTACAAAACATATACCTAGTGCATTGTGTGTGGATGGAATACTTGATCGGTACAAGTTGTATTATTCATCGCAAATTCGTTCGTTATGAGATGATCGATAAGAAAGTTCTTTCAAGTTAAAGAACCAAAACCAAGGTATGAGAACATGAATGTGAAGGAAATTGCAAGTGTAAGAAGTTTGAACACATGGACACATGAGATGTTAAACTTCTATTGCAATCAATAAGTGTTTACACTTATGATAAACATCACAAGGTTGTAATATGATATTGACTACCCGAGTGTGATGTCGACATTTGTCGTTTGAGTTATTATTAACTCACTTTGTACATTGTTATATCCAAACGGGTTGTAGAGACAATTGAACCCCGTTAAAGTGAACATGGATTAACATTGTTTTTGCCCATAGTTACTTATATGAGGTGACGTCTCGAAGTGACTAGAGTGTGATGCGATTGATGGCAAGTTCAAGTGCCATAGAGTCATGTGAGATGACTAGTCGATCACATAGGCAGACTGTTAGGAACATTTTGTCGGGCCTAATGACCGCTTATAGAGTTCTGGCAAATTTATATAGCCTGGTCGTGGCGAGAGCTACTATAGTATTCGAATGAGTCGATTCTTTTGACTAAAGACTATTCTCCTAAGATGGCACAGTTTCAGATTAACTTTGATTTGTGTTACTACGACCTTCGTAAATGGGGTCAAATGGGCATATTTTGGGTTATGATGGTTGTGGCTAGTCGAAGGGAATGAGTGCAATAGGAATTGTCCACCCCTAGTCAGGGTTATAACAATATCTCAGGGCCACTCGAGGAGTAATGAACTGGAAATGCGTGGCCACGCTCGGAAGGTATCCAGAGTGGATAAATTCGGTCAATCAGTTATTCTCCAGATCGAGGAAACCACTCTCGATATGATCACTTGCAAGTACGACCTGAAAGACACCTTGCATTGAGTGGGAGATAGTAATAGGGCAAGAGAATTGGTGACGCACACTTGTCGAGGACAAGTGGGAGATTGTTGGAATATGTGTCCTCCGACAATAATGCGATCACACTTGTTGATCATGATGATCACATGTTTAAGTCTCATTATAAAGAATACAATTGGGAAGTAATATTGTTCTTGTCAATGGTCAACATATATCGGTAATGATTGGTGACTAGAGTTTGACATTCTTTTGTCGTGTGACGGTGGTGATCAGTTGACCCCTAGGTCATACCTAAAGGGCAATACTCTTAATTGATTATTTAATTAATCGTATAATGTTACGAGTTAATTAAATTACTTGAAAATTGACGGACGATTTTGGAAGTAAAATTTACGTATCATATTGAAATGTGATTAAATAAGATACGGTCTGAGTAATTGAATTGTATCATTACTCGGATGAAATAATTGTTTAATGTAACAATTAAATTGAATGAATTGTTATAAATACAATCAGTTGTGATTTATAAATTGGTAAAATTTTTAGCACAAGTAATTATGAAATTACTAAGTCAATTTTTTGTATGTGACGTATTTTTATTAATACGTTGATTTTTAATATGTTAAAAATACATAACAAATATATGTGACATATGACATGTAACATATAGACAATTGACAAAAATAATATGGAATCCATATTATAGAGTGGGCCGAAAATTAGAAGAATTAAGCTAATTATAAGTTGTTTGTGATTAGTGGAAAACACAATGATTAAAAGCAAACCTAGCCATGCAAGCCTATTGTTCATTGTGAAGAACAATTTTTCCATGCATTGGCTCCCCTATATCTCTCCTCTTACACGGTTTTGGGGAAGTAAAAATGATCATTGTTTCTTCATAATTTTACCTAATAATATACTAAGTGTAGTGTATTATTATTCATTCTAATTCACTCATCCAAAATAGAGTTCTAGTGAGAAGAAAAATCCTCTCTTCTTCTCTCTTAAAAACCGAAATATTCAATAGTTAATAAATATTTTGGTTCAATTTTCTACCTTGATTAATATTATACTAGTATTGTAATATTAATTAAAATTAAGAGGAGCCTTGGGTATAAAGCTTGGGGAGAGATCTTATACTTAGATCTTGTTCATCCATAAAGGAAAAGCTCAAGAACAAGAGAGATAGGTGATCTCTCTTGTGCCCAATATAACCGAAATATTGTATGTAAGGACATGATTTCTCCTCTATTTATATTATTGTTTGCATGCATAAGATCCGTTTTAATTTTATGACAAATTTATTTAGACATATATGAGTATGTTAGTATGTATATGAATCTACATTTCCTTCAATGGATACATCTACAAAAGAATAGCCAATTCCTCATCTAAGTGGTGGAAATTATCTACAAGGGAAGCAATTCAAGGGTACACACTCCTTCATAGATGCGATTTCTTCAAATTACTAAGCCTACAAGGATACCAATAAATCACCTCCAAGTTGTGTCAACCTAGGGTACCTTTGTCCTCAATCGTTAAATGCTTTTATCAAGAGTAGACTCCCTATGGTGTTAGAAACACTAACGATCGCAAAATTCCCCCTCTTGCCTAGACAAGAAGAAGGGTCGTCCCCTCTCTACCATGCACAAAAATGGATACGATGGATAAAGGAATCAATAGTATTTGAGTTTCATTTGGGAGTTTGCTTTTGTTGTTTGTTTCCCTCCCTCCCCCCCTCCTCAATTTCTTGTGGCATTTGACATTTGAGAACACTTTCTTTTTGCCATTTCTTTTGATTTTTGGCATTTCAATACTTGACAACTTTTCACTTTTTGCATTTTTCTTTGAACATTTTCAAAGTCACCCCATATGTAGTGAGGGTGGCTTATATTTGAAGCATATGAGTCTATTTTTGCTCCTCTTTTCATTTGATGCAATTTGCAAACTTTCTTTCACTTTTCATTTCATTTCTTGAACTCAAATCAATTTCTTTTTGTGCCCATTCCCTTTGATGACAAAAATGTGGTAGAACATGGATGATGGATGCATGGTTTCAAGGGTCACCTAGGAATAAACGGTAGCCAAGGAGTTATCACACCACTAGGTACTCTTGACTAGGCCTTAATCCATGGGTCAAAGGATACTAGCATGACACATCCTATGGTGTTTTACAAGTATTCTTACAAACAAAGTCTTAAGAAGAAAAAGCATATACTAGGGCCTATATACACATGTCATGCTTCCCAAGTAGACGGTTTCACAAAATTTTTCTAACATGCAAACTACATGCCATGATGCAACTAACATTTATACATCCTAAGGCATATGATTCTACCAACTAGTATGCCATATAAACTAAATGCAAGTCCTAAATTCACATTGTTTATACCGCATTAATCAAAATAAAGCCACATAGTCATTAACATAAAGAGGAAAAAGGAGATTGGAAAGATCATACCATACGGTCTAAAATATCCTCATGTCTCGGATGTGGCGTAGTCGATCAATGTGAACAAGAATAGACAAACATAATATATACAAGTCTACACTACAAAGGAAATGAACTTGTTTTTGGATTTTTCAATTTTTCAATTTTTTTGATTTTTTTGAAATTTTTGATTTTTTTGGATTTTTTGAATAAAAGTTAAGTTAGAATTTCCCATCCCCACACTAATATGGGCATTGTCATCAATGGCTAATGTGATAGGAAATTATGCAAGTATGATGCATGATTTCTATACTAAATGCCAGCTATAATAATCTACACAACATGATGCATGGGTTTTTTTAATGACGGAGAGCGTAATTTAGATTACCTCCCGTTGCGTATGCATGTACTTCTTCAAACTGAGATAGATATTATTTCTAATGTCTTAAATTTTGGGGTAGTTCATGCACAGAAGATGCAATGCATGAAACTAATTGTTGTCATTTTGGATTTTTCATGTGGGAACAATAAAAGAACACCTGAATGGGGCCGACGTGTTAGTCCTCATGTTGCTAGGACTTTCCAAACAAGTCAAAGTCAAATATTGTACAAGTTAACAAAATATTAAATTCTTTCATGAAAATTGAAAATAAAGAAAGGAGATAAGGAAACTTCACATAAGCTTGAGATAGGTGCCTCATGCCCGCTCCATCTAGCTATGAAGAGATCTTCTAGAGATCGCCATCATCTCCCTCTAGGTCACTATCCCATATTTCCTTGGATGCATCACTTGTATTAGGGTCCATAAACTCATATTCTTTGCTACTAAGCTCCACCGTATCCCCACCGCAAGATTTGTCGCTCCCTTCATCTTGTCGCTCATTTTCCCCTTCATTTGCTCTTTCCGAATTTGGGAAGATTATATCCATTTGTGCCCAAGAGGTAAATGCTCCCTCATCACTAATCTTCCCTCGTTGAATCATATCGTGGAATTGAGGGTTAAGTGCATAATAGTTATCCACATTAGCTTCATATTATCGAAAGTGCAAATCTTGGAGAATTCCCGTTACAAAGTCATCACGGGGGAGGATAAAGGGGTTAGGGTGGTTGTACTGTTGATATTGAAAAGGGTAGGGAGGTATCTTGATTTTCTCATCTTGTGGTTGTTGCACTTGTTGTTGTTGGGGATTTGGTGGTGGTGGTGCTTGCCTTGCTTGGGTTGGGTTTGCGGGGATGAGGTAGGATGGGATCGGTGATAAAGGTCCCCTTCTTGGTAGACCGGTCATTGGTAAGTAGATTGGATCACTCCCCTTTGTTATCCACTTGATCCTTTAATCAACCCCCTCAAGGGTTATCCAATGATGATGCACAAGAAGAAGGTCTTCATTTATCCTTGTATTCCCGGAAAGAGGAGTGTACTCATTATTCTCATTAAATTTTGGATTGAAATGCTTTGCAATCTTTGTAATGAGCCCTCCATTAACGATGTGTTTCATCCCATCATCATCACCGTTTCTAAACTTAGCCCACTTCTCAAGTAGCACAAGAGGCGCATTAAAGTGGTACCCACCCCTTCCTTGGATATCGAGATAAGACTCCATGAACACAAGATCGATTTCGTTCACAATTGCCGGGTCTCGGTGAGCAAGGAGGGTGCCGGAAAGGAACCGGTAAGTGAGTCTCAAAATAGGATTTTGAATGTGGAAAGCTAGACACTCCTTGATGTACATGAAATCTTGGCCGGTCATGGCCCTCCATAGGGGTGCAACACTATATCTCTTCGGTTTTGATGTCCGGGTAGGTGAGACATCGAGACCAAGCACATTAGAAAATTCCACTAGAGTCATCATTCTTGAATCACTCTCCAACCTAAATTCTATGCATATCGTTCTATTCAAGGTTGTGATTTTCAAGAAGCTTAAAAATTCAAGAACAAGGGATTGGTAGGTTTGCTCGTGCATGTGAAATAGGGTAGAGAGACCAAACAACTCAAAAAGAGCTTCCATTTGATGGTAAATCCCAAGCTTCCTTAAAGTTCTATGACATAAAAACTTAGTAGGGAGAATGTTCTTACGAAGAAGTCGGTGAAAAACGAGCCTTTGCACATCATTGACGAATTCAACATTTGAGAAGTCATCAAGCTTGGTAAGATCCACAATTTCTTCATGCTCCCTCCTTAGAGTGTTGATGTGAGAGGTACAAGAGCTTCCTCTTACTCTTGGTCTTCTTCTATCCCTAAACGAAGATCCCTTTGGTCCCATTATTTGATTGTTGAGTTGGATTTTTGATTTGTTAAAGTATGAAGATGCTCTTCGTGGATTGAATGTTGCTTTTGAAACCCTAGAAATTGGGCCTTTTTGATTTTGTGGAATAAAAGAGTGTTTGGGATATGCCTTGGAGTCATAAGAAGGTGGGTTTTTATAATACAAGTGGAAGGAAGGGTGATGTGTCACAAGTTGTGTGGTGGGGAGAATTAAAATTGGGAAAATCGGGAGTGAAGACCGCAGGGAGACGAGCGGATTCGGGCTCGGGACGCTCGGATTCTCTCATTCTGGGACGAGCGGATTCCTGGGAAGACGCTCGGATTCTCTTACAACGGAGTTTTGCAAAATTTTGAAGCAGCCAGGACGAGCGGATCGAGCACAGGACGAGCGTCTTTTCTGAAGCAAGACGAACGTCTTTTCTCAAAGACGAGCGGATTCTGTTACAAGAACTTTTCTTAAAATGTTGCAGCAAACCGACGAGCGGATTGATCTTCAGATGCTCGGATTCCAACTGGACGAGCGGATTCTCAAATAGACGGGCGTCTTATTTCAAACCGGGCGGATTTCCTTCTTAGACGCTGAGATTTCTTTCTGCTGATTTCTTTTGATTTCCTTGATTCCGATAAAGGCTTCCCCACACTTGAAAACTACTTCCTTCCTTCATCAAAAATCATTAGTGACCATCCCTCACTTACTCTCATGGAAAGAATTTATGTTTTTGATAAAAGGAATGCAATAAAGTTATAAAAACAAGTTAGAGGGGTTAGTATATTTAAAAGTGGTGGTTTAGGGAGGACTTTACCAAACTCTCCCTTTGATGATTCCTTCAAGGATGAGGAGGCCCGAGGTAGGTGACCTCGACCTCTCCAACAAATGCTCCCTCATAATACAGCTTCAATCATTGACCATTGAACTTGAATTTGGTTCCATCTTCCGCCTTGATTTCAAAATTCCCATATTTTCCAACCTCGGTGATCACATTGGGACCCATCCATTTAGAGTTCAACTTTCCCGGAAAGAGTCGATAGCGGGAATTGAATAGAAGGACTTTATCCCCTTTGTGCAAGGCTTTTTGCTTGATCCTCTTGTCATGGAACAATTTTGTCCTTTCCTTGTAGATCTTGGCATTCTCATAAGATTGTAGTCGGAATTCTTCCAACTCTTGAATTTGTTGAAGGAAATGTAGATTCATATACATACTAACATACTCATATATGTCAAAATAAATTTGTCATAAAATTAAAACGGATTTTATGCATGCAAACAATAATAAAATAGAGGAGAAATCATGTCCTTACATTGAAGATTTCGGTTATATTGGGCACAAGAGAGATCACCTTTCTCTCTTGTTCTTGAGCTTTCCCTTATGGATGAACAAGATATAAGTATAAGATCTCTCCCTAAGCTTTATACCCAAGGCTTTCTCTTAATTTAATTAATATTACAAGAACTAGTATAATATTAATTAGGTAGAAAATTGAACCAAAATATTTATAAAACACTTATATATTTCGGTTTAATGGAGGGAGAAGTAGAGAGCTTTTTATCTCTCTAGAATACTAATTTTTGGATGAGCAAGTGAATGAATGAAAAAAATACAAAACATTTTATATATTATTAGGTAAAAATATGAGAAAACCATCATGGGTTTTGTCTTCCCTAAACCGTGTAAGAGGAGGGCTTTTAGAAGAGCCAATGCATGAAAAAATTGTTCTTCACAATGAACAATAGGCTTGCATGGCTAGTGAAGGAAATGTAGATTCATATACATGTTAACATACTCATATATGTCTAAACTAATTTGTCATAAAATTAAAACGGATCTTATGCATGCAAACAACAAAATAAATAGAGGAGAAATCATGTTCTTACAATGGGTATTTCGGATTTAAAGGGCACAAAAGAGATCACCTTTCTCTTTTGTTCTTGAGCTATTCCAATGGAAGAATGAAGATCTAAGTGTAAGATCTCTCCCTATGTATTATACCCAAGGCTCCTCTTAATTAAAATTAATATTACAAGTACTAGTTATAATATTAAATTTAGTAGAAAATTGAACCAAAAACTTTATAAAACCCTTATGTGTTTTCGGTTTTAGAGAGAAGAAGAGAGGATTTTATTTCTCTAGAAAATCTCTATATTTGATGATGGAATAGAATGAAAATAATACACTACCTTTAGTATATTATTAGGCAAAATTAAAGAAAAAACAATGATAGTTTTTCTTCCCCAAAACCGTGTAAGAGGAGGGCTATTGGGGAGCCAATGCATGAAAAATTTGTTCTTCACAAGGAACAATAGGCTTGCATGCCTAGACTTGCTTTTTCATCATTATGTTTTATCAACTAAATAAAACAATTAACTAGCTTAATCTCCCCAATTTTTCGGCACTTAACATAATATGGATCCCATATTATTTTTGTCAATTGTCTATATGTCACATGTCACATGTCACATAAATTTGTTATGTAATTTTTAACATATTAAAAATCAACGTATTAAAAATACGTCACATACAAAAATCGACTTAGTAATTTCATAATTACTTGCGCCAAAATATTTTACCATTTATAAATTTCAACTGATTGAATTTATAATAATTCATTCATTTTAATTGTTACATTAAACAATTTATTTCATCCGAGTAATTATACAATTTAATTACTCAGACCGTATCTCATTTAATCACATTTCAATTTGATACGTAAATTTTACTTCCAAAATCGTCCGTCAATTTTCAAGTAATTTAATCAACTCGTAACGTTATACGATTAATTAAATAATCAATTAAGAGTATCGCCCTATAGGTATGACCTAGGGGGTCAACTGATCACCACCGTCACACGACAGTAATGTCAAACTCTAGTCAGCCAATCATCACCGATATATGTTGACCGATTGTGATAACAATATTACTTCCCAATTGTATTCTTTAAAATGAGATTTAATAACGATATTTAAATCACGTGATCGCACTATTGTTGAGGACACATTTCCCAACAATCTCCCACTTGTCCTCGACAAGTGTGCGTCACCAATTCTCTTGTCCTATTACTATCTCCCACTCAATGCAAGGTGTCTTTCAGGTCGTACTTGCAAGTGATCATATCGAGAGTGGTTTCCTCGATCTGGAGAATAACTGATTGACCGGATTTATCCACTCGGGATACCTTCCGAGCGTGGCCACGCATTTCGATTCATTGCTCCTCGAGTGGCCCCGAGATATTGTTATAACCCTGACAAGGGGTGGACAATTCCTATCGCACTCATTCCCTTCGACTAGCCACAGCCATCATAACCCAAAATATGCCCATTTGACCCCATTTACGAAGGTCGTAGTAACACAAATCAAAGTTAATCTGAAACTGTGCCATCTTAGGCGAATAGTCTTTAGTCAAAAGAATCGACTCATTTGAATACTATAGTAGCTCTCGCCACGACCAGGCTATATAAATTTGCCAGAACTCTATAAGCGGTCATTAGGCCCGACAAAATGTTCTTAACAGTCTGCCTATGTGATCGACTAGTCATCTCACATGACTCTATGGCACTTGAACTTGCCATCAATCGCCTCACACTCTAGTCACTTCGAGACGTGACCTCATACAAGTGACTATGGGCAAATACTATGTTAATCCGTGTTCACTTTAACAGGGTTCAATTGTCTCTACAACCCGTATGGATGTAACAAAGTATAAATTAAAGATAAAAGACAAATGTGATTATGAACATGAACAAAAACAACACTTTTATTTCATTTCAAAATCTAACAGAAATTTGGTACACGTTTAAGTCCCATGGACGTAACATGCCCATCATGCTTAGCCTGCGATAAAGGCTTGGTGAGCAGATCGGCTATGTTGTCATCCGTCCCAACCTTACAAATCGCAATTTCCTTTCTTTCAATGAAATCTCTTATTACATGATATTTTCTAAGTACATGTCTAGATCTATTACTAGACTTCGGCTCCTTAGCTTGGAAGATCGTCCCACTATTATCACAATAGAGAGTGATGGGATCATCGGCGGTAGGTACTACTTTTAGACCTTCCGTGAATTGCTTGATCCACATAGCTTCCTTGGCACCTCGATCTTTGCTATGTACACAGCCTCCGTTGTTGAATCCATGATTCTGACTTCCTTGAAGCTTCTCCACATTTACGGCACCACCATTGAGCATGAAAACAAAACCGCTTGTGATTTCATGTCATCTCTATCTGTTTGAAAACTTGAGTCCGTGTATCCCGTAACACGCAACTCAGTGTCTCCTCCAAACACAAGGATAGAGTCCTTAGTTCTTCTCAAGTACTTAAGGATGTTCTTGACAGCAATCCAGTGACTCTCACCGGGATTTCCTTGATATCTACTCGTCATGCTCAAGGCATACGAGACATCAGGACGTGTGCATATCATGGCATACATGATTGATCCAACAGCGGAAGCGTAAGGGATCAACTTCATGCGTTCAACATCATGGGGTTCGGAGGGACATTGAGTCCTGCTCAATATCGTTCCGGTTACCATAGGTACCAAACCCCTTTTGGATTTGTCCATGTTGAATCGTCGAAGAATCTTATCAACATAAGACTCTTGACTTAGTGCCAATATCCTCTTGGGTCTATCTCTATAGATCCGGATACCTAATATGCGTTGTGCCTCTCCTAAATCCTTCATTTGGAAGTGGTTACCTAACCACTTCTTAACGGAAGACAACATTGGAATATCATTTCCAATGAGTAGTATGTCATCGACATACAAGATTAGGAACACAACATTGCTCCCACTGAATTTCACGTATAAACATGGTTCCTCAACACTTCGAGTGAACCCATTTTCTTTTATAACATGATTGAATCGATGATTCCAACTTCTAGATGCTTGCTTAAGACCATAAATGGATCTCTTAAGTTTGCACACTTTGTTAGGATTTTTAGAATCAACAAAACCTTCGGGTTGTATCATGTACACCTCCTCTTCTAAATGCCCATTTAGAAAAGCGGTTTTGACATCCATTTGCCATATTTCATAATCATGAAATGCGGCGATCGCTAACAAAATCCGTATGGATCTTAGCATGGCTACGGGGCGAAGGTCTCATCATAATGGAGACCTTGGACTTGGGTAAATCCTTTTGCCACTAGCCTAGCTTTGTAGACATCGTCATGTCCTTCTATGCCATTTTTGACCTTGAATATCCATTTGCATTGGAGGGGTCTTGCCCCTTTAGGCAAATCTACCAAGTCCCAAACTTGGTTTTCAAGCATAGAATCCATTTCGGACTTCATGGCTTCAAGCCATAAGGTGGAATTAGGACTAGAGATTGCGGCCTTGTAGGTGGCGGGCTCGTCACTTTCCATAAGCAACACATCGAGCGTTCCATCTTCTTCGATAAGTCCCACATATCGATCGGGATGGCGAATGACTCGGCCCGTCCTTCTTAGTGGAGGAGGTGCAACCGCGTTAGACGACGAAGGAACATCTTCTTGCGTCTCTATCTCGGTTTGTGGCTCTTGAACTTCATCAAGTTCAAAATTTCTCCCACTCTGTCTCTTAGAAATAAATTGACTTTCTAAGAAGACAGCCTCACTAGACACAAACACTTTGTTTTCTTGAGGTTTATAGAAGTAGTAACCTCGAGAGGTCAAAGGATAACCTACAAAGATGCATTTTTCGGATCTTGGGGCAAGCTTATTGTCGGGTTTAGCCTTGACGTAAGCATCACATCCCCAAATTTTCATATAGGATAGATTGGGAACCCTTCCTTTCCATGTCTCAAATGGAGTCTTTTCGGTGGCCTTAGTGGGACTATTATTTAAAGATAGAATTGCGGTTTGGATTGCAAATCCCCAAAACGAGTTCGGTAACTCGGTTTGACTCATCATGGATCGAACCATATCTAGTAGGGTTCGATTCCTCCTTTCGGCAACACCATTCAGTTGTGGTGTTCCAGGTGGAGAAAGTTGTGATATAATGCCACAACCTTTCAAGTGTGAATCAAATTCAAGACTAAGGTATTCACCACCACGATCGGATCGTAGTGCCTTAATCCTTTTGTTCAATTGGTTCTCTACTTCGTTTTGGAATTCCTTGAATTTCTCAAATGCTTCACTCTTGTGTTTCATCAAATAGATATACCCATATCTACTTAAGTCATCGGTGAAGGTTATAAAGTAGTCATAATTACCACGAGCGGTGATGCTCATTGGTCCGCATACATCGGTGTGTATGAGTCCTAATAGCTCACTAGCTCGTGTCCCTTTACCACTAAAAGGATTACGAGTCATTTTGCCAAGTAGGCAATATTCGCATGTACCAAATGATTGATAATCAAATGGTGCAATCACATTAGTAGAAATTAATCTTTTGATGCGATTCTCGTTTATGTTACCTAATCGACAATGCCAAATGAACGCTTCACTTGGATCACTTGTTTTGAGTTTCTTTGATTGTATGTTATAAATATCATTTGTTGGATTTGAGGTCTCTAAAATGTAAATGCCATTAATGGAAGAAGCTTGGCCAATAACCAAATCATTCCTAGAAATAGAGCAACAATTGTTCTTAATGACAAAACAAAAACCGTCCATGTCTAGCATGGCGATTGAAATAATGTTTTTAGAGAGCGTAGGAACATAAAAACAATTATGCAAATACAACTCAAAACCATTTGGCAAAGCTAGAACATAAGTTCCTTTGGATTCGGCCGCTACCCGAGCTCCATTTCCAAGTCGAAGATCCACATCTCCCTTGCTAAGCTTCTCCACATCTCTTAAACCCTGTAAATGATTACAAAGGTGAGAACCACAACCGGTATCTAGTACCCATGTCGTAGTGGAAGTATAATTTATATCAATAACAAAAATTTCTTTAGGAATTGTACCTTTTGGAGTAATGAGTCCTTCCCTTATATTTCGCAAATACATAGGGCAATTCCTAAGCCAATGTCCCATGCCATAGCAATAATGGCACTCATCATTAACTTGCTTGAAGTTTTTGATTTTCTCTCCTTTCTTCTTGAACCTCTTGCCCTTTGAAGCAAGAACTTGATTGCTAGAGCTCCCACTAGCTTTGGCATTTTTATCTTCCAGAGATAAAGACCCTATAGATCGTATGAGGTAGTCTTCCTGAGACGGACTCACACGAGGTCTAGTAGTAGTGGGTGGTTTAGAAGTGGTGATGAAATTAAGGTTTCCATCCGAACCTATCCCGAAATGAAGTTCTCTAGTTGTATCGAAATTATTGTTGGAGCATACGTCGTCAAGAACATGGTGATATGACTCAATGGTTATCGGTGCGGTAGCATTTGATGGATTCATTGTAATGCACTACAAATATGGAGGAAAGGAAATATTAACATTTGTCTTTTTAAATCATACTTGCAAATTTAACAAGATATGAACATTTATATAGTGACCTCTACCCAACTATAATAAATGATTCCAAGACCCAAATTCATATCAACTTAGGCACGGGGTAGCCGATGAAACCCTCATCAATATAACTCGGTGGATTAACCTTTTAATCGATTCTACTTTTAGAATTCTTGGTCGATAAAATTACTCTAATATTTATCTATAGCCCAAAACACATCAACAAGGGCACGGGGTAGCCGATGAAACCCTTATCAATTACTTTTGTTGAGTTCAATCCAAATTTCGAATAAATGTGTCCATTATCCAAACCCATATTAATTTAGGCACGGGGTAGCCGATGAAACCCTCATCAACATGAATTCGGTGGATTAGACATTTATCACCCACTTCCCCTACGTAACAAGGTTTGTACCCCGGGGTAGCCGAGTGCACTCCCTCGCGAAATAGGTTTTCATGGTTTCTACTATTTGGTAAGGCTATGTCTCAATTGTTTGTTTTAGCGAGAGGTCATGTCAATTTATTATCTATCACGTTTTAAGTGAACTAAAGCGGTGAACTACGATAATTCGAATTGACACGGTCGATAAACTCGATAAAAGACAATGCATGTTTAGTTATGGCGATTTAGCGATGCATGTGACATAAAATAAAATGCAAGCATAAAGATAAATAAATCCTAGTATGGCCTTTCCTAAAATAGAAAAACTATTAATCTAATGCATGCAAACATTAAAATAAATAGAGGAGAAATCATGTCCTTACATTGTAAATTTCGGCTATTAGGGCACAAGAGAGATCACCTTTCTCTTCTTGTTCTTGAGCTTTTCCAATGGAAGAACAAAGATCTAAGAGTAAGATCTCTCCCTATGTATTATACCCAAGGCTCCTCTTAATTTAATTAATATTACAAAACTAGTATAATATTAATTATAGAGAAAATTGAACCAAAAATATTTATAAACACTTAAGTATTTTCGGTTATGAAGAGAGATAAAGAGAGGATTTTATTTCTCTAGAAAACTTGTATTTTGGATGATAGATTAGAATGAATAATAATCTACAATCTTTTGTATATTATGGGTAAAATAATTAGAAAAACAATGATGAATTGTTCTTCTCTAAACCGTGTAAAAGGGAGAAGAAAAGGGGAGCCAATGCATGGATTTATTTGTCTTCACAATGCACCATAGGCTTGCATGGCTAAAAAGCAAAACAATCATTATGTTTAGCTACCAATTAAACAATTAATTAGCTTAAACCTCTCCTAAATTTCGGTCCATTTGGTAATATGGAATCCATATTATTTTTGTCAATTGTCTATATGTTACATGTCATATGTCACATATATTTGTTATGTATTTTTAACATATTAAAAATCAACGTATTAATAAAAATACGTCACATACAAAATCGACTTGGTAATATCATAATTACTTGTGCCAAAATATTTTACCAATTTATAAATCACAACTGATTGTATTTATAACAATTCATTCAATTTAATTGTTACATTAAACAATTATTTCATCCGAGTAATGATACAATTCAATTACTCAGACCGTATCTTATTAATTCACATTTCAATATGATACGTAAATTTTACTTCCAAAATCGTCCGTCAATTTTCAAGTAATTTAATTAACTCGTAACATTATACGATTAATTAAATAATCAATTAAGAGGGTTGCCCTTTAGGTATGACCTAGGGGGTCAACTGATCACCACCGTCACACGACAGTAATGTCAAACTCTAGTAAGCCAATCATTACCGATATATGTTGACCAGTTGACAGTAACAAAATTACTTCCCAATTGTATTCATTTTAATGAGACTTAAACATGTGATCATCATGATCAACAGTCGTGATCGCATTATTGTCGGAGGACACATATTCCAACAAAAGAAGAGCACTCGGAGCGGAGGCAAAAACCTTTCTTATATTAAATTAGGAGTATATTATACTAGATTAAGCACAATCATTCCATATTAATCTTTCCTTAATTATTGTTCGAAGTTTATGGGGTAATTGAAGATTATTGGGTTATTATTCGAGAACTGACAACTCTTCATCAATCAATCAAGTTTTCTTCTATTATTCTTTGCTTTATATTTGGATCATTCCTAAGTTGGTAAAATTCCTTTACTCTTTACTCTTTATTGTTTATTTCCTCATTCTATTATCATGTTTATACTTGTTGTAATGATTGACACCATTGATGACATGTTTCCCATGATAATCAGTGAGTAGTTACTTAGCTAGGATTAATGGGGAATTAAGGGAAACCAACATGGGGATTGATTCATACTTAATCTAATATGCCTGCATAATTAATTTGCTTGCTTATTGTGATTTCAACTTATGCACATGTTATGTTTGAAAAATACGAGCCTATGAATCCTTGCATTTTTTACCCATCACCTATCTTTTTAATGAGGCTTGTAAGCTTATACATCAACTCGAGCCTCATTAGACCATGCATATAGTTGGATAGAAAGGATTAAGTTGACTTGTAGGTGTTGCACAATCTAATCGATTCGACTCCGGGACCCAAACCTTCCTAGGGATTGTAAGCTTATACACCAACTTGATCCCATCACAACAATAAGTGCTTGCTATATAATTGAGAACATGTTTGTATGATTTACTCCCATGAATCCCTTATGAATCCACGATATCCTAGAACTTTTATTCATTTGTTTACATCCTTCCTTTTATTGCTAGTTTTACTTTATTCTTGCATTAGTCTAGAACACAACTACAAACCCAAATCGATCGTGACACTAGCATAGATTGAGATACATAGACTTAGAACCCAAAGCACACCTTTCCATGGATCGATCTCGACTTAACCACTAACTAGTTGTTTGTTGAGAATATAAATTTGTTTGATGGAGTGAACAACGACTCGCTATCACCATCAAAATGGCGCGCCGATACTAGGGGATAGTGTTATGTGATTAAGTTCTTACTTGTTTGTCTATTTTTATTTGTGCTTTAACCTTGAGGAACTTGTTCCTCAAGGTTTGTTCTTGCCGTTTAATTGTAGTTTCCATGTTTTAGTTGTACCTTTATCTTGGTTATATGATGACCCAAGACTTGACATATGGAGTATGTGGTGGATCTTTTGAGTATGACTATGGGTATGGGGAGTTTGAGGGGCAACTCAACACAAACCTACCTTACTACTCATACAATGAAAGTCCTAACTACTACCCCTATTTTTCCCACCAAAATCACCACACCCAATATGAACAACAACCATCCACCCAAAACTCACTTTGCAACCATTTCCAAATACCACAATATAACCACTTTCACACCCCCCCCCCCCCCCCAACAAAAAGATGAGCCCAACTTTGACATTGAAGATATGGTCCTCCAAATGATGGGAGATCTACAAAATTTCTTTGAACAAGTGCTAGAGGAGAGCCAAAATAGAGACAATGTTCTTCGAAGCATTGTTACCCATGGGGAGGAGTTGGCAATTCAAATTGCCCAAATGAAAGAAGCCTAAGTAACCACTCATCCTCATTCCTTGGACATTGATCATGAATGCGAGTTTGAAGGAGTTACCTTTGCCGAGAAATGGCAAGAGCCACTCTCTTTGAGCTCTTATGAGTATGAAAGTGTGGTATTTGATGAAGAAGGCATGAGGTTGAGTAAGCAAAATGCTTTTAGCCTTTGTGAGTATGAAGGTGTGTCTTTTGATGTGAATATTGAGATGATGGAGAAAGAGTTATTGAATAAAATTGAAGCCCCCATTTATGATTCTTATGAAGTTAGCCATGATGACAAGACCATAAAAAGGGCTTATGCGGAATATGTGTTGCAAGAACTTATGGAATGAAGAAGAAGAATGGACTCGTGAAATCACTTTACTTGAGGAGCCTATCCTTGAGAAATTTGAGATATGCTTCCATGAGGAAGATGAACTTCTCTTTCCTTTTGACTGTGAAGACATTTTCGCACCCACCATGGAACCTATGATTGTTGGAGACGATATGGTGGACCTTCTCCAAAAAGTCAAATCATCATATAAAGGGTACTTGGTGGAAAAGGTCAAGAACAGGCTTGCGAATTAACTTACTTGTGGGAATTTGGCACCCACAGTTTCAACCCCTAAGGTGTCCGGTCATCAATGTCATGACAATTCTTCCTCTAATCTTGAAGGATTGATAAATCCAAATGCTATTTTCATCACCAAAATTGAAGAAGAAGTTGGTGTGTGAAAGCCTCCGGATGAAAATGAGCCATACTTCATTCCTCATGTTGACAAGAATCATAGGCTTATTAATTTCAAGCATTGCAAACAATCGAGTACCAAGGACAAGGTGAAAGAAAGAATATATGACAAGCTTCCTTGGCCAAATTTCGTATTTAATTGGAGCAACCCATACATATGCTTATTTGGAGCTTGCTCACAAGCCTTTGATCTTCTTCTAAGAGACATGAGCTCTATGGACAAAGCAAAGAGTCTCAACAATTCAAACTAGTTTGGTGGAGTCCTATCTCAAACCACCATTTGTAAGATAAACTTTCCCATATTTTTGGCATTTATAATATTTATTTTTCTTGCATGAGAGAAGTGAGAGAGGGTTGCTTACCCATTCATTGAGCATATTTTCAGAAAATGGTAAGGAGGAATCACAAAAAGGTGTAAGGGAAACAAATTCGAAAGAATGGAACAAGGGATTGACGAAGAACGGCAGAAGACGCCCTTCCTCCCAGCAAGACGCTCGTTCTGAGCCTTGCTTCAAAGCAAAAATCAGCACTGTTTATGCATCTGCCCGGATCGTCGAGAAAACGCGCGTCTCTGTCATAAGATGCTCGGATTGGCCTTGAGACGCTCGTCCTGAACAACGTCATGAGAAATTTCTTGCATTGGATGAGGATCCGAGCGGATTCTGCATGATCCGCTCGTCCCAGCAGAGACGCTCGTCTGCCGAGGGATCTGCTCGTCTTCAGCCGGGTGTAATTTTACACAGCTCCCTGGCTATGAATCCGTGCGTCTCCAGCGCAAGATGCTCGGATTGCTGCCTTAAGACGCTCGTCTCCCACACGAGACGCTCATATTTGCTCAATTACTAGCCAGATTCTCGAATTATCCGCCCGAGCCCGGCCCTGGTCCACTCGTCTCCCACCCCGTCTCCTTTATAAACACCCCAACCATCCCTCTTTCTCCTTATCTGCTAAAAAATCTCATATTATCAACTCTTAACAAACCCCATCACAAAAACCAAA
Organism: Silene latifolia; assembly: GCF_048544455.1. Taxonomy (NCBI): domain Eukaryota; kingdom Viridiplantae; phylum Streptophyta; class Magnoliopsida; order Caryophyllales; family Caryophyllaceae; genus Silene; species Silene latifolia. The sequence goes on from NC_133534.1 coordinate 106,539,800, forward strand.
CCAAAACCCTAACTTTTCAACCAAAAATAATGTGATGATACAAGGTGTTGAACAACTAAAATACTTCCCCGAGGTAATCTTCACTTGCGATGGAACACCGCCAAAAATTCGTTCATTTTCTAGGTCAGCGTTACGAGCCCACTCAATTTATTGATACCGTTGTTTTAGAAGTTCTCCGTATAAGGTATCAAACCGAGATTTTTTTCGATGGTTTAGGTCTCGGGAAGTTATTCTATGCTAATGAGGATACCTACCTAAGTCTTACCCTCGAGTTTTTGTGTAGTCTCTGAATCGTCACTAACACACGGGGAAGTGTTTCTATGGAGTTCCGACTTTGTAATTAAGACCATAGGTTAACCTTGAACCAATTTGCAAACATTTTTGGTCTTGTAGTGCCAAATAACAACACTGATAAGCCCTCCGACATTAATGTTTACCACATTTGGAGAGCCATTTCGATGAGGGAACTCTTTGCCTTGAAACAATGCTATACCTTCGCCATCCAACATCCGGTGATTCGGATTGCTAAGCGCTTTATAGCCGAAACCATCAATGGGAGGCTAGAACAAGATAGGTGCACTCTTATTGACTTGACCTTCTTAGAGTCCTACTTAAATGTTCAAGGGACAAGGGCTTATAACTTCAACACGCCCCTTGAGATGCTTACAAGGCTCTTCGATTATGATCAAGGGAACTCTAACATTAAGTCCTTTGTGATGGGAGGCCTAATCACAATGTTGGCAAATGATCTTTGCCCTGGGTTTAACCTTCACTGGGCCTATGAGAAGCTCCAAGGGAGCACTTAGCTAGGATTAATAGGGAATTAAGGGAAATCAACATGGGGATTAATTCATACTTAATCTAATATGTCTTCATAATTAATTTGCTTGCTTGTTGTGATTTCAACTTATGCAAATGTTATGTTTGATGAAATGCGAGCCTATGAATCCTTGTATTTTTTACCCATCACCTATCTTTTAAATGAGGCTTGTAAGCTTATACACAAATTCGAGCCTCATTAGACCATGCATATAGTTGGATAGGAAGGATTAAGTGAACTTGTAGGTGTTGTAAAATCTTATCGATTGGGCTCCGGGACCGAAACTTTCCTAGGGATTGTAAGCTTATACACCAACTCGATCCCATCACAATAATAAGTGCTTGCTATATAATTGAGAACATGTTCGTATGATTTACTCCCTTGAATCCCTTATGAATCCACGATATCATAGCACTTTTATTCATTTGTTTACATCCTTCCTTTTATTGCTTGTTTTACTTTATTCCCTGCATTAGTCTAGAACACAACTACAAACCCAAATCAATCTTGACACTAGCATAAATTGAGATAGATAGACTTAGAACCCAAAGCACACCGTCCCATGGATCGACCTCGACTTAACCACTAACTAGTTGTTTGTTGAGAATATAAATGTGTTTGATGGAGTGAATTACGACTCGCTATCGCCATAAATACCTAAGTGGTGTCAATTTGTAACATTTGTCTCCAATATGTCAGAAAATCTTCATGCGAAACACGGAAGCTGATATGGTCGGGCTACTCATTCTGTCAAAACCTGTTGTAAAACTCATATATAGAATATATTTATGGAAAACAGATACAATCACACATCAAGTAAATACACTATATGTTTGAGAAAATACACTCTTCATCTCGCTTGATAACATGTTCAAATGTTTTAAGTAGATTGAATAATGCTCGTTAACAATCAGACATTAAGTTTACCTTTGCATCGATTATGGCCGAATCAAACTAACGGATGCATGTTTTCGATGACAGTGCCCATAATGGTAACTATCGTAAGCATACTACTTTTGGACATGTTGAAATGAAAGTGGATGGAGTGTTTTTTTTTTACTACGATGGAATCGTTTTGATGTAGAATACGAAAAATTTGTGTTGGGAGCTCGATATTTTAAATGTTATGATTTACAGAGTGTGTATAGAGGGAAAAAAAAAATAAAGTTAAGTATTATTATGCTCAATCTTAGGCAAGCATTAAGGCTCGAATTTTGATTAAAAGGAAACTATCTTTATGAATAATGATTTATGATTGGGAAATTATAGTATATAATTAGGGGAAGTTATTGACATTAATTAGGGAATGGTATTGACATTAGTTAGGTTAGTAAATATCTTTGAAAAAGTCAACTCGTTTTTGTTTGATTTTAACTTGATAAGATTCCTTTTTAAAAACAATTAATTAGTTGTTATAGACTACAGTTAATAGTTTTTTTATCGAGAATGATTTTCAGTCAATCGAATTTGTGTCGTACTTTTGTAGAGAATTTCTATAGAATATTTATTTTGAGACAACAATTTCGGTAGAATATTTTAGTTAACTAAGATTTGTATAGAATTTCGGTAGAATATTAATTTTGATTATAAAATTGGAACTAAAGCATATTCTATACATATCAGTCATTTAAATAAACTTGACTTTTAGGAAATAACAAACCATTTTTTAAGATGATTAGAATCTCGTATTTTAGAATATTCTCAAATTCTGAATTAGTCAAATTTAAAACTTAAATAGCCAAATTTAAGTCAATCAATCAACATACTATATTTTTTAAAAGATATTCTAAAATTTTATAAGTTGCTTTTGGCGATATTTTTGGAGATAATTTTGGCGATATTTAAGTCGGTGTGAAATAGTTGCTAATCGTGATATTTTTGGAGATTTTGGTAGAATATAGCACTTGATTAAATATATTATTGATTGTTAACATAATTTACGTGTGTTAGAAGAGGAATTAAAATAGGAATCAAAGTACATTCTCTAAATATAACATAGTTATTAAAGGAATCTTTATTTTTTGTAAACCATACCTGTTATTTGTTTGAGTAGTTGTCTTTTTGTGTATATGTATCCTTATCTTTTATATGATTTTTATTTTATTATTCCGACTCAGACTTCCTGCTATGACCTTATGACGTGGCATACTAATAGGCTAGACTCCACGTGGCTAATTTTTAAGGTGATAACACGTGTCGATTGAATAAGATGATGGTTTCAACTTTAATATAATATATGCCACGTCAGAAATTATATGAGTGATTATACGAAATCTTTTTCCGAAAATATGTTAAAAAATGACTTCAGAAATTATATCCTAAACATCTTTTAAGTTGTTTGCTGAAATTCTCCCTCGAAAATAACTCCTTAATTTGTGTAAGAATAAAGTTCAAAATCAGCAAGTTACAGTTTTTTTAGCATTGTTTACGTGATTGCAATATTTATTTATTTTTATTTTTTTTATAAAATTTACTATGACACGTGGCATATGGAGGAGCTGTGACATTTGGTGAATAATGAGGCTTACGGTTGTTGCATTAATATAATATATGATATTTTATTTCAATTCGTTTTTATCGCTTTATGACAGTTTTTAATGCATGTAATACAACTAAGTTACTTCCATTCAAGTTGAATAAACAATAACCAACAATAATCAACCAATAAACGGTAACAATTAACGAGTCTAACTTTCACTGACAGAATCCAACTCAAGAACATTCGCACGGTCTGATGCGCCTCTTCTAAGGGACGCAACAGATGGTGTGCCACTTCTGAGATGATTTCTGCCCCTGAACTCAGTTCGTTCAGACGTAGGCTTTCTAACTAGGTTTTAGCCATCTATTATTTGTATTATCGTCAATAATTCGACATATTATTTATTTGTTATACCTTTTTTTATTCCTTTTCTTTTCAAAATCCTTCTTTTTCGAGCATACTTGTGACGTAAATTCAAGCTATCCATTGTAATTCAATTGTAATTTTTTTTTATCGATTTATTTATTTCGTATTATGTATGATTTATTTATCTGACATTCACATGTAATTAATCTAACTTCCAACTTTGACTCAATTAATTGCTAAATTTTTGGTCAAACCGACTTAGTCTAATCTTGTAATACCCCACATTTATATAGATACGACTCGACCAAATAGACGATTCACTCGGCCGAGTGGAGCCCCACTCGACCGAGTGAAGGACCGAGTGCCACTGCACAGTATTTTGGAAGCCTGTAAAGATGGTCACTTGACCGAGTGACCATCCACTCGACCGACTGGAGCTTCCACTCGATCGAGTGGACCAGTCCCTCGACCGAGTGTGGGTCGATTGTGGCTTATACGAGAAGAATGTTGGTGAGATGCCGCTTTCAGAACCTTATCATTTCAGATTTCCCACACAAAACCCTTCTCCAACATGTACTATTCACACCACTCTCTAAACTCCCCCAATATCTCTCTAAATTCCTCACCAACATACCCTCCCAAAACCCTAGTTCTCTAGAGAAGATTCTTGCCTCTTTTCTTCTTCCAATTGGTTATAAGTTGATCTACACTCCTTCTTCCCTTTAATCTTGTCTTAACAATCTTATTTTGTTTGTAGATTACTCCATACTTAATTAGGTTGCATGAATTGTAGGAGATATTTAGGGGGGTTTATTTAGCATGGTTATTATTATAGATTGTAGTATTGATTGTAGCAATTAATATGTGTAAGGAGCTTCATTGAGGAGCATATCTAGTGAGTAGGTTGTGGATTGGTGAAGATAAGCTTGAGGTAGGGTTTTCCCTACTTAGGTATGGTGATATTAGTGATTAATTGTGCATTTATTGTCACTAATTGCACTTGTCTCATGATAGTTGTATTATAACATGATGTGGTAATTAGGGTTTATCACATAAGATGATTTCATGGTATTTAGGTTAAGATGGGGATGGTAAATTGTCACAAAAATGATTACATTGCATTATAACATGTTAAAGAGCAATTAAATGATGAGAAATGAATTAGTGAAGAGTTAAGCATGATTGTACTTGTTTGGCTAATATGGTTGCATAGTTGTGTTGTTTGGACTTGTTAGTTTGTTCTTGGTTGGTGGACATTGGAGGATGTAGGAGGATCATTGGTTCCGATTTTGGAGACGGAAGGTGGTCGGGAAACCCTCTTCCGCTCAAGTCACCCTTGGAGCTTCCATCTGCAAGGGGGATATTTACATTTAGTACTTGCGTTACGGAGAGACTCGTGTGGTGAGGCACGACGCGCGGTAGGGGACTCGAGGCACACTGCGGCCCGATACCACGGACGTGTTCCGAGTACCTTGTGTGTGTTAGTGGCGTCGTGGGTGATAGAAATTATTAATCTCATTATTCAACATATTCATATATGTGACATTTAATTTAGTAATAAAATTAAATCTAGATCTTATGCATGCAAACTAAAATAGACAAGAGAAGAAATCGTCATTCTTACTATAGTAGTTTCGGATTTAGGGCACAAGTGAGTTCTCCTTCTTACTTGTTCTTGAGGTTTCCTTACAAATGGAAGAACATGGATTCAAAGATAGAATCCCTCCCAAAGATAAATACCCAAGATAACCTCTTAATAGATTAATATTACTTGATCTAGAATAATAATAATCTTACTAAAAATTGACCCAAAATATTTATTTTTGTCTCTTGTCAATTCGGCCAAGAGGAAGGAAATATGTGAGTATTTTTCTCTCTAAACATCTCTAAGTTTTTGTTGTGTAAAAGAATGAATAATACACTAGTCAATTAAATAGTGTATGTAATAATATAAATTGTAAAAACCCATGGCCTTTTCACTAGGAAAAACCGGGTATAGGGGGGGTGGTAAGGGCCAATGCATGACCAAGATACTCTTCACAAAAGCAACTAGGTGTGCATGGCTATATATTAGGTTTAATGATCATGTTTTCCACTTAAAAAAATAATCAACACAATTTTTAACCTAATACTCCCTCCATTTCGGCACTTATATAAAATGGAAAGTCCATTTTATATTTGTCATTTGTCAATTGACACATGTTACTAGTTATGTGAAATTGTCATGTATTTTTAACATATTAAAAATCAACGTATAAACAAAAAGTACGTCATGTACAAAATCGACTAAGTAATTCAAAATTACTTGTACCAAAACGGTTTATCAATTATAAATCACAACGTCTTGTATTTATAATAAATTATTCATTCAGTTCCAATTGTTTCGTAAACAATAATTTTATCTAAGTAATAAAACAATTTGATTACTTGGACCATATCTTATTTAATCGAATTACAATAAGATGCGTCAACCATACTCACAAAATTGTCCGTCAATTTTAAGCAATTTAATTAATCCGTATCGACGTACGATCAATCCAATAGTCAATTAAGAGTGTTACCCTTTAGGTATGACCTATGGCGATCAACTGATCACCACCATCGCACGACAGTAATGTCAAACTCTAGTCAGCCAATCATTACCGATATGTGTGGACCAGTTGGCTGTAAAATATTACATCCCACATGTATTCTTAAAATGAGATTTAAACATGTGATCATCATGATCGACAGTTGTGATCGCTTTATTGTCGGAGGACACATATTCCAACAATCTCCCACTTGTCCTCGACAAGTGTGCGTCACCAATTCTCTTGTCCGATTAATATCTCCCACTCAATGCAAGGTGTCTTTCGGGTCGTACTTGCAAGTGATCATATCGAGAGTGGTTTCCTCGATCTGGAGAATAACTGATTGACCGGAATTATCTACCATAGATACCTTCCGAGCGTGGCCACGCATTTCCAGTTCATTACTCCTCGAGTGGCCCGGAGATATTGTTATAACCCTGACAAGGGGTGGACAATTCCTATCGCACTTATTCCCTTTGACTAGCCACAGCCATCATAACCCAAAATATGCCCATTTGACCCCATTTACGAAGGTCGTAGTAACATAAATCAAAGTTAATCTGAAACTATGCCACCTTAGGCGAACAGTATTTAGTCAAAAGAATCGACTCATTAGAATACTATAGTAGCTCTCGCCACGACCAGGCTATATAAATTTGCCAGAACTCTATAAGCGGTCATAAGGCCCGACAAAGTGTTCCTAACAGTCTGCCTCTGTGATCGACTAGTCATCTCACATGACTCTCTGGCACTTGAACTTGCCATCAATCGCATCACACTCTAGTCACTTTGAGACGTCACCTCATGTAAGTGACTATGGGCGAATACAATGATAATCCGTGTTCACTTTAACGGGGTTCAATTGTCTTTACAACCCGTTTGGATGTAACAAAGTATATGGTGAGTTAATAACTCAGACGACGAATGTCAACATCACATTCGGGTAGTCAATACCATATTACAACCTTGTGATGTATATCATAAGTGTGCAAACACTAGTCGTTTGCAACATGAGTTTAACATACCATGTGTCCATGTGTTCAAACTCTTGAATTGCATTTCCTTTATTTTCATCTTTGTCTCACATAGCATGAACCTTACCAAGTCCACATCTAGGTTCCCAACCTAGGTTCAGGTTCTTTATCTTGAAAGAACTTTCTTGTTGTTTATCACATAACCAACGAATTGTGGTGGATGATATAACTTGCACTGGTCAAGTGTTCTACCAACTCGCAATGCACTAGGTATACGTTTTGTAGGGTCTTGCAACAATTGTCAAGATGATTAGCCTAGCACTTCTCATAAGTCCTAGCATATTAGAAAATACTAGTTTTGAGTAACTTCTTCCTATAACTAAGTATCTTTCCTTATTTCTTATTTCCCTTTTTTAGCTAGAATAGCTTAGGATTTTCATAAATCCTTACGCGTTTTCGAATTTCAATATGTGCAACTTCTTGTCACATAACAGAGTGTCCTGTCAAACACTAGAATAGCTCATTAGTTCTCCTCGAGAATTCATGACGATTCTTCTATGGCTTACCAATGACTCATCATGCTCTTAAGCATATGATTCATTATTGCACATGTGCATGATTATTCTAATGGCGGAAACATTAGTAATCTTTAATCATGTGATCAACCATTCTTAGGTTCAATGAATGACAATGACTGCTTATGGTAATTCCATTTTCATTGACATGAATAACCTACGTTTCTCGTTGATTTGATGTCTATATCTCAATACCTATCCAACATCCCATGATGTGATTGGATTCATAATAGTCCATTTTCATCTAGAATTGAAAACTCAAACACTTCTTTGTGAAAGATAGTACTAGGTCGTCATTCTCAATGAGTAATGAGTTATAAATTTTTTGGAAAGAGATTTTAATCTCTAACTCATTCATTTTTATAATGATGCGTAGCAAGGTCATTATGTAAATGTGAAATTCCATTTAATAGACGTCCTTCTCAAAATACACTTTTCCGGAAGGAGGTTTAACCATTTCATTTTCATAATGAGGTTAACTAATGACACTAGCGTGGTTAACAATTAACTTAGCTTTTGTAGATACCGGCATATCTTCCTTTGCAACTTTTAATCATAAATCTCATTTATACTCAAGGATGCAACTTTGTTTTATTTAGGCTCTTATGTAAATATCAATATTGAAACACTTGGTCATATGTTATTCATAAACTAGCCAAAACTCTTGTTAAGACTTTTATTTACTCATTTCCTATCTTCTTTAGTCATTTTCTATCAAAACTTTCTTTTTGTCTCCTCGTGTAGTTATCTTAAGAACATATTCTTTTGATTACTTCACTTGGTCTCTTTTGTCATGTAGATCTCATCTATTCCAGACCATAGATCTCATCTATTTATGTATACTATCTATTTAGGTATACAAATCATTATTTCTTTCGTAGATCTCATTTACTGAAGCATACAAATTATTCTTTGTATTTTGTGTCTCGTTATTTTTCTCCCACTCTATCTTTAGAATAAATACACTAAATATTCAAAAATAGTTTATGAGACACAAGTGATGATTTTGAAGTAGAGGGAATACTATCTCATAGATTGACTAATAGATTTTAAATTTGATGAGTGTACTTGGTAATTGACATTTCTTTAGGAGAGTTCATCAACTCATCATCACTTTATAATTGATCATACACAAGCCTTAAGCTTGTGGACATATAATGAATCCCATCATTATAGTTTTCTATTGGATCACTTTAAGTAGATGATCATATGTTTCTATGTGCAAGCATATAAAGACGAATTTTTAGAACAAAGAAATACGATAAAAGGGGTGACTTGGGTTGCAAACCAAGCCACCATAATCCAAAATACAGCCATTGTTTAGAAAGGATCAACCATTTTCATGTCGAACACGGAAATCAAAATAGTTCTAAAAATCCGAAACACAACTTAAAATAAGACAATAATAAAAAGCCAAGCTTCATTGGAAGCTACTCCTAGCTCCTTGATGATTTCTCAAGCTTGCTTTTCCTTTCCTTTGTCTTTGCTTGGAGGAGGCCATATTTACAATAAAAAGGGGATACATTATCACAACTTTGTATCAAAATACCATAGTTGAATTAGAAACATCAAAGAAAGGATAGTCATTTACCTACTGGAGTGAGTTTTCCAGCTTTGATGTCACCAAGGTACTTGGAACAATTCCTCTTCCAATGTCCAACACCATTACAATAATGACATTTGTCAAGAGGACCCTTCTTGGTTTTGGAAGTGCTAGCTTCAAAAGTCTTAGCCTTGGTGGACATGGGAGCTTGCCTCTTACCCTTTTTCCTATTCTTTTTGAACTTCCCTTTGCTCTTAGTGCTTATATTAAGCACGTCCTTAGGGGGGTTAACATTTAACCCCATGTCTCTTTCGGCTTGCACAAGTAACTTGTGCAACTCTTCAAGAGTCACGTCCTTATCTTGCATGTTAAAATTTACCCGAAATTGAACATATGGTTTGCCTTTGGATAAGGAGTGTAGAATCCTATCTACAATGAGCTCCTTTGGGATTTCAACTTTTTGAATCTTCAAAGTCTCGACTAGCTCCAACAATTTGAGCACGTTAGGGCTAACCTTTTGGCCCTCCTTAAAATCGAGATCAAAGAATGCCGAGGCCGCCTCGTATTAGACGATCCTCGGAGTTTGTGAAAACATTGTCACAAGTTTGGAATAGATTTCATTAGCGGTGCCCATTTTAAAGGCTCTCCTTTTGAGATCCGCCTCCATCGCAAAAATCAACACATTTTTCATAGCGGCAGACTCTTTGTGGTAAGCCTCATATGCTTCCCAAGTGGCGGCACTCGACCTAGCATTAGGTTCGGGTGGAGAGGCCTCGGTGAGGTAACGAAGCTTGTAGTCACCTTGGGCAGCTAATTTGAGTTGGGCATCCCAATCGGAGAAATTTGACCCATTCGTTTCAAGTTTACAACGATCCATGAAGGATCGGAGCCATGAAACATTAGTGAGAGGTGCGGCGTTGGTGTTTGGTGCGGCCGTTTGTTATGAGAAATAAAAGTGGTCTACAAAATGAAAATAGAAGGAATAAAACATTTGTCGTTTTCACAATAATAATAATAATACTTGTAAATTTAATTTAAACAAGTTTTGTTGCATTTAACTAGTGACCTCTACCCAACTTGATAAATGATTCCAAGACCCAAATTCATATCAACTTGAGGTACGGTGTGCCGAAACACCCTTTATTAACATAACTTGGTGGATTAACTCTTTAATCGATTCTACTTTTAGAACTCTTGGTCGATAAAATTACATTAATATTTATCTCTAGCCCGAAACACATCCGGAAATCGTCGTGAATACTTTCGTTGAGTTCAATCCAAGTTTCGAATAAATGTGTCCATGATCCAAATTCATATTAACTTAGGGCATGGTGTGCCGAAATACCCTTTATTAACATAAATTCGGTGGATAGACATTTATCACCCACTTCCCCTACGTAACATGGTTTGTACCCCGGTAAAGCCGAGTGCACTCCCTCACGAAATAGGTTTTCATGGTTTCTACTTTTTGGTAAGGCTAAGTCTAAATTGTTTATTTTAGCGAGAGGTCATGTCAATTTATTATCTATCACGTTTTAAGTGAACTAAAGCGGTGAACTACGATAATTGTAATTGACACGGTCGATAAACTCGATAAAATGATAATGCATGTTTTAGTTATGGCGATTTAGCGATGCATGCAACATATAAATAAAATGCAAAGCATAAATAAAATCCTAGTATGGCCTTTCTAAAATAGTAAATCTAATAGATTATTACGAATTTGAAAACCAACTCCTTTGGTCCCTTGAACTTCGGTCTTGGCACGCATTTCAAGGCAACATTTTCTTTGATGAATCGCCTTCTCGATTGGCACCGTCTTCAAGGAACTCCGGAATAAATAAATTACATAATAAAATACATAATTTCCTATTATACATTTGTAATTAAAAATAAAAATAAATCTATTAAATTACAAAATGGTGATACGAGATCACAATAAATTACAACCGAATCGATATTCCCATACATTTGGGTAATACCAATAAAAACTAAGGCCATACTAAGTAAAATTACATAATTCAAAAATTACATACAATTAAAATATGACAATCATAAATAAAATGAAACATTATAATATGTATGAACATGCCTAATTTTATGCTAAATCACCTTTAAGGAGCCAATATCGTATATTAATCGTTTTTTTACGGATTTTGCGTGATTTAACCTTTTAAAATCACAATATTTACATAAAATCATATTTATGTACAAGTTAATTACCCTAACCATGTTAGGACTCAAAATTAGTCTCCACTAACATTTGACAATAATTAAACTTGGTTTCTTAATATTGTTCATAAATGGACCTAAAATACAAAATTATGTCATAAACTTCAAATTAAATCATAAAAATTTCAAGTAATTTCAAAATTTGAAATTTAAACTCATGAACATTCTGGAAAAATAACATGACACTCATAATGTTCAAAACTTAGGTTAAAAATTTCGAAAATTTATCGAGAAAAACAATGTTGCGGTTTATCGGTTTTAACAACTTTGACCCTAAAAATATAAGAAAAATATATTCATCAACTTTTCACTTTTATATCTGAAATATATGATAAAATGCAACATGTGATATTTTTCCTTAGTCATGAAGTGTGTTTTAGCATTTTTTACTAATTAAAGTCATTATTTATGTGATTTTTCATCAAAAATTCATAAATCATGCATAAAGACTTCATTATAGCCAAATATTTTACACACATATTGTAAAATTGCATGTAACAATATACTAAATTTCTATGACCAGATTCAAAATATAACTCATATTAACCTATTTAACCATTTAAATACGATTTTAACTTGAAAAATACATATTTCGAGCACAACAACTCATTTTATCATAACAATTTACAGGCTATCAGTAGATAATATATTTGAAAACATATCCAAAAACCAATGAAAAAACCGAAGTTTAGCTATTTTTAGTCCAAAAATGACATTTTTATCATAAAAATCACATTTTAATGCCATTATTATATAAAATGAACAATAAAATCCATAAATAAACCAAAATATCCTAAATACATTTTAGGACCAGAAAATTTAACATGCAAATAAATTTCGTGATATGTCATAATAAGCACAAATTTATAAGTTTTGTTTGTTAATCTTATAACTCGGAAAAACAATAACCGATTTGCATGTAAACAACCTAAGGCTCATGATACCGCTTGATAGAAATTATTTATCTCATTATTCAACATATTCATATATGTGAAATTTAATTTAGTCATAAAATTAAATCTAGATCTTATGCATGCAAACTAAAATAGACAAGAGAAGAAATCGTCATTCTTACTATAGTAGCTTCGGATTTAGGGCACAAGTGAGTTCTCCTTCTCACTTGTTCTTGAGCTTTCCTTACAAATGGAAGAACAAGGATTCAAAGATAGAATCCCTCCCAAAGATGAATACCCAAGATAACCTCTTAATAGATTAATATTACTTGATCTAGAATAATAATAATCTTACTAAAAATTGACCCAAAATATTTATTTTGGTCTCTTGTCAATTCGGCCAAGAGGAAGGAAATATGTGAGTATTTTTCTCTCTAAACTTCTCTAAGTTTTTGTTGTGTAAAAGAATGAATAATACACTAGTCAATTACATAGTGTATGTAATAATATAAATTGTAAAAACCCTTGGCCTTTTCACTATGAAAAACCGGGTATAGGGGGGGTGGTAAGGGCCAATGAAGGACCAAGATACTCATCACAAAAGCAACTAGGTGTGCATGGCTATATATTAGGTTTAATGATCATGTTTCCCACTTAAAAATAATCAACACAATTTTTAAACTAATACTCCCTCCATTTCGGCACTTATATAAAATGGAAAGTCCATTTTATATTTGTCATTTGTCAATTATCACATGTTACTAGTCATGTGAAATTTTCATGTATTTTTAACATATTAAAAATCAACGTATTAATAAAAATACGTCATGTACAAAATCGACTTAGTAATTCACAATTACTTGTACCAAAACGGTTTATCAATTATAAATAACAACGTCTTGTATTTATAATAAATTATTCATTCATTTCCAATTGTTTCGTAAACAATAATTTTATCTAAGTAATAAAACAATTTGATTACTTAGACCATATCTTATTTAATCGAATTACAATAAGATGCGTCAATAATACTCACAAAATTGTCCGTCAATTTTAAGCAATTTAATTTACCCGTATCGAGATACGATCAATTAAATAATCAATTAAGAGTGTTACCCTTTAGATATGACCTAAGGGGATCAACTGATCACCACCGTTGCACGACAGTAATGTCAAACTCTAGTCAGACAATCATTACCGATATGTGTGGACCAGTTGACTGTAAAATATTACATCCCACACGTATTCTTAAAATGAGATTTAAACATGTGATCATCATGATCGACAGTTGTGATCGCATTATTGTCGGAGGACACATATTCCAACAGTGGGTGTGTCCCGATCCCCGGTTGTGTGGAAGTGTGTTGGAGGGTGATTTCCTATCTTTCATCGTACCTTTTTTGTTTTCATCTTGTATTCTCATATGTTAGGTAAGCTTAGTATCGCATGCATTGAAAATTTATATCATTAAGCTAACACTTGGGTTTTGAATGATCTGTGGTGAACCATATGGTGACTTCCACCCATATGGGGAGCAGTGTTGACAGGTTAACATGATTCATTCGAGGACTTGGGTAGCGGTCTTCACTTGTCGTCACATCTTGTATTTATCTTAGCCTTTTGACAACTAAAATCCTACTTTTCGATTAGGGTTGTATAACATTTGGGATGGTTATGGAATCCCAAAACTTGTAACCATTTAACTATAACTTATCTATTGCTTTATTTTGAGTTGGGAACTTCTTTACTTGATTGTTCGCACTAAAAAAACTTGGAAAACCAAGTCTTGTGATACCTCCATGTGTTGAGAATGCCTAAAGGAAAGGATCCCGACTTATGGGGGTGTTACAAAGTGGTATTAGAGCATCGGTTTTGGAGCCTAAATCAATGAACCAATGAACTAGGGGGAGTCAATCTAAAATGATCCCGATTTGAGTCATATAGAACTTGTAACAAGTTTTGGAGACATCCCAAAGTTGTTCCATTGTCCTCTTAACTTAAGTCGGTCACTATGCGGGGGCAATGGGCCATGTGTGATCCATATGGTTGTTACATATTTCTTGCTTAGTATTGTGGATTTGTTACATGCTTGGTAATATCCTATGTGACAACATGTTGATGATGATATGATTAGGAAAGGTGTATTGGATGTGTTAATGTGAAGGTATACTAATTGCCGTCATATGTGAGTTGTATACCGTATCAATGCCTCTACTTCTCCCATACATACGTTTAGGAACATGAAAATGGGGTTGTATGTGGACTTGTAGGAGTTGCGGATGGGTAAATAGCCCTTATACTTGGTCAAGTGGGAAAAGCGACTCGGCTGACTAGAAGGCACTCGACTGAGTGCTCCTACCATTCGACCGAGTGGGCATATTTATACACCCTTAGGACCTCCTATAAGTTTTAGCACTCGACCGAGTGGTGGATCAAATCGACCGAGTGTGTGTCACTCGGCCGAGTAGGAGGACCACTCGACCGAGTAGACTTGGGGGGATATCTGGAAACATTTTGTAAGCCGAGTCACTCGACCGAGTGGGACACCACTCGACCGCGTGGGCTCACCACTCGACCAAGTGATAATCCGCACTCCATCGAGTGGATCTGTGTTGTGGTCAATGCTTTTTGCCTCCTAATTTGGAGCATGTATTGACGTTTGTTACGCTCATTGAAGAGACATAATGCCGAGAACCCGTGCAAGGACTCCTTCGCCTCCATTCCGCGTGTCCAAAGAATAAATGGAGCGACTCATAACCCAAAATGAAGCCCTCACCGGGGCCCTTAGGAATGTCATTAGAGAGAGAGATGCGGCAATGGATGCCTCTGCCGTGAGCCCCGCCATCTCGCGCCACCGCTCACCAAGTACCTTGGGGTTGAGGAGCCATGTCTCTTTAGCGACTGGGTGAGGGAAATGGAGAATGTGTTCGAGGTAGTAAGGTGCCCCGAAGAGCTCAAGGTGGAGCAAGCCGCCTTCTACTTAGGAAGTCTCGCGGGAGGATGGTGGTATAAGGAGAGGGACGCTATGAGGGAATTTTATGAGGAAAGAGGTGAGGTCGCAATACCATGGACCGATTTCAAGGGGGAGATGAAGAATTAATTCATTCCCGAGCATGTGAGATGCAAACTCCGGGTGGAGTTCGATCACTTAGTCATGACCGATGTTATGATTGTTCGAGATTACTACATCCGTTTCAACGAACTAGCTACATACGTGTCAGACCTTCATCTTACCCAATCCCACATTGCTCTCATGTTTGAGGAAGGACTAACCTTCAAGATCCTAGAGAAGCTTCAACCCGGAGATGTGTCAAGTGTGGAGGAGGTCTATGTGATGGCCGGAAATACAGAGAGGTTACTCGGCATTGCCAAGGAGGCTAAGGAAAGGTCGGGGGAAAAGAGGAAGGTCGAAAGTGTGAATGTAGGGTACTAGCCCAAGAAGAATAATTTGAACCAAGTTAGATCCTACTCGGGAGGAGCACCCACAATTGGCTACGGGAAGTCGGGCGGCTATGGCGGAAGGGCCATGAGTGACGGAGGAGGACCTCAATGCTATAATTGTGGTGGCTTTAGCCACAAGAAGGTGGAGTGCACGAGCACCCCAAGAGGACCCAACCGGAGGTTCGGGCAAGGAAACTCCTACTACACTCCTTCTAAAAGTGGGACCAACAACCGATGTTCGGGAGCATGGAGAAACCCAAGGAATGTTAACTCCATCTTCATTGGCGGCAACAACCGGGGAAATTTCAACCGGGGAGCTCCATCTAGGGCGACTAGCTTTACAAGAGGCAATGCTTCGGGGAGTTGGCCAACCCATTCAGAAAGCACGGTGCAAGGTGAACCCAAGTCTAGTGGCAAGCTCTTTGGCATAGATAAGAAGAGTGCCGAGGAGGATGCCCACGTTGTCTCCGGTACATTCCTTATTAATTCTTATCCTTGTTTCGTTTTATTTGACTCGGGGGATAACCATTATCTTGTGTCTAAGAGTCATGCGTCGACCCTAGGATTGAGGGAGGGATAATTAGCCAATGATGATGTATCTTAACCTTCGGAGGAGTCAATCTTATGTTCAAAAGTATATAAAGAAGTGTCGGTCATAGTGCATGAGACCAACTTTCCGGCAAACCTTTTCAATTTCCCTCTAGAGGGGTTTGAAGTGATCCTTGGGATGGATTGGCTAAGTAAACACAAAGGCAACATAGATTTTTACTAAAATAAGATCGCCTTGAGGGGACCCAAGGGTACTAGGGTGTCATACAAGGGCTACTTAGTCAAGCCTAAGGTAAAGCTAGTTTCGGTGATGACCTTGAAGACATGCTTGAAGAAGGGTTGTCCTGTGATCTTGTGTCATGTATGGGACACTAGTGTGGAGAGACTGCAAGCACATGATATACCGGTAGTGAGGGATTTCGAGGATGTCTTCCCGGAGGAGTTGCCCGGGTTACCTCCTCCTAGAGAAGTGGAATTTGGGGTAGACTTGAAGTCGAGTACGGGACCAATCTCTAAGGCCCCGTACTGGATGAGTCCAAAAGAATTTGAAGAGTTGAAGAAACAACTTTTGGACTTGGCGGTTAAAGGCTACATAAGGCCAAGTGTTTCACCATGGGGAGCACCGGTCCTCTTTGTAAAGAAGAAGGACGGGAC
This sequence comes from Silene latifolia, assembly GCF_048544455.1. Lineage (NCBI taxonomy): Eukaryota > Viridiplantae > Streptophyta > Magnoliopsida > Caryophyllales > Caryophyllaceae > Silene > Silene latifolia. The sequence continues at coordinate 106,556,896 of NC_133534.1, forward strand.
GTTAAGGCTATGCATAGATTATCGATTTTTGAATAACGTCACCATTAAGAACAAGTATCCTCTACCAAGAATTGATGATTTGTTTGACCAACTTAGTGGAGCCGGAATATTTTCAAAGATCGACCTAAGATCGGGGTATCACCAATTGAAAATCAAGGATGAGGACATTGCAAAGACCGTATTTAGAACAAGCTACAGACATTACGAGTTTGTAGTAATGCCATTCGGGTTAACAAACACACCGGCCGCTTCCATGAACCGCATGAAGAGTGTGTTTAGTCAATACTTGGAAGAGTTCGTGGTGGTATTCATAGATGACATTTTGGTCCACTCCAAGACCAAGGAAGAGCACGAGGAGCACCTAAGAATTATTCTACAAACGTCGAGAGAGCACCAACTCCATGCAAAGCTTATTAAGTGCGAGTTTTGGTTAGAGAAGGTGGCTTTCCTAGGGCATATAATATCAAAGGAAGGAGTTGCCGTGGATCCTACCAAGTTTGAGGCCGTGCCTAAGTGGGTGGCACCCAAGAATGTGGCAGAAATTTGAAGCTTCCTAAGCCTAGCCGGGTATTATCGCCGATTTGTGAAAGACTTCTCCAAAATTGCTAGACCCTTGACATCGTTCATGAGGAAAGAAAGCCATTTCAAATGGGATGGGAGTTGTGAGACGGCCTTCTTGACCCTAAAGGAGCGTCGGACCACGGCCCCGGTACTAGCCTTACCGGAAGGGAGTGAAAATTTTGAGGTATATACCAATGCTTCAAAGAATAGTCTAGGATGTGTGCTTATGCAAAATGGTAGAGTCATTGCCTATGCCTCACGACAATTGAAGACCTATGAAGAGAACTACCGAACCCACGACCTAGAATTAGGAGCCGTTCTCTTTGCCTTAAAGATTTGGAGGCACTACTTGTATGAAGCAAACTTTAAGGTTTTTTCCGACCACGAAAGCTTGAAGTATATCTACACCCAAAAGGAGTTGAACATGAAACAAAGGAGATGGATTGAGCTGATTAGGGACTATGAGATTGAGATTGTCTATCATGAAGGGAAAGCTAATGTGGTGGTCGATGCCTTGAGTAGGAATTCGGTGCACTCCTTGTGTACCGCCTTGTCCATGCTAAGGTTGAAGGAAGAAGTGAGCAAGATGGGTATCCATGTCATACGAAAAGGGGAAACAATGGGTGATTTGACCTTAGAGCCCGAGTTATATGATGAAATCCGGGGAAGGCAAGCAAGTGATGTGAAAATTCAAGAATGGAAGGGAATATACTACAAAAGGGAGAGCCCTCGAGATTCGAGTTACACGAGGATTGAAGTCTTAGGTTCAAAGGGAGGAGGTGTATACCAAATGATGATGAACTTAAGAAGAATATTATGAATGAAGCCCACAACACACCTTATTTGGTGCTTCCGGGTGGGGATAAATTGTACAAGGACCTCAAGAAAATGTTTTGGTGGTCTGATGTGACTCATATTTAAGCATATTTAGTCCCCGAATTAACCTCGTTCATGTGCTTTATCGCACTTAATTAGGTCATTTACTATATTTAGTTTCCCATTTTGCATCTTCTTTGAGGTTTGGTCTCCTTGGTCAGAAAGAATTGCCAACCTTGCATTTCTGAGGCGAAATGGAGCTAAATGGATTGCATCTAATGACCAAGAATCAAAGAGAAGACCAATACCAGAGGCCTAAGTGGATAAATAAAGTGAAATTGGCAATGATAAAAGGATCCTAGCATCCCCAACACGATCCTTGCGGATTGTTAAGGAGCTAAACAAGAGAAGCACTCTGACCAGGGATCCGAGCGGCCCGAGAACGATCCGAGCGTGCCATACCGCAAGGATCTGAGCGGCTTCACCCCATGACGAGCGGGGTGGAGTGCAAAGATCCGAGTGTGTCCTCTAGGATCCGAGCGGATCCCAAGTTAGAATAGCCCGTGCAACAGCACGGAACGAGCGGATCGAGGCAGGACTAGCAAGGAGGATTCGCGCATTTCCCTCGAGAGTAGCATTTCCTCAAGCTTTCTTAGGGGCTTAATAGTCATTTAAGCCCTTAGTAACCCTAATACTTGTACCTAATCTTTAGTATAAATACCCCTTTTTACTACCTAGATAGCATCCAATTTTAATCAATTCTTAATCCAATCTTAATACTCTCTTAAATTAGTCTTAATTTAGTTATAATACAATTCTCAATATTAATCACATCTTAATCTTTCCCTAATTTCACTATTGTTCTTCCTTTTATTTGGTTAATTAGAAGAGTATTTGGGTTTATTTGGAGGATTGACAACCTTTCATCAATCATCAAGTACTTCTATTATTCTTTACTTTATTATTTGGAATCATCTTCATAGGTATAATTCCTCTTTAGCCTTGTTTAATTATTGTTAATCACTTTCATTTATTCATCATGTTTTGCTTTGTTAGTATGATTGACAACCTTATTAGCATGCTAAACTTGATTATGAGTGAGTAGTTCTTTAGCTAGGGTTAATGGGGAATTAGGGGAAATAAACATGGGGATTGATCTATGCTTAATTAAATATGTCTTCATAATTAATTTGCTTGCTTGTTGACATTTCAACTTATGCATATGTTATGTTTGATGAAATGTGAGCCTATGAATCCTTGCATTTTTACCCATCACTTATCTCTTCAATGAGACTTGTAAGATATAAACCAACTCGAGCCTCATTAGACCATGCATAAAGTTAAAAAGGAAGGATTAAGTCGTCTTGTAGTTGTTGTACAATCTAGATGACTCGGCTCCGGGAGCCAAACCTTCTTAGGGATTGTAAGATATACACTAACTCGATCCCATCACGGCAATAAGTGCTTGCATCTAGTTGAGAACATGTTTGTATGATCAACTCCCATGAATCCCCTTTGAACCCATGACACCCTAGTGCCTTTAATAATATTTTTACAAACCTCTTTAATTACTTTACTTTGTTTTCATTGATTTTCTTTCATTTTGTTGATTAGTTTAGATTGTGCATCATCTCAACCCAAATTGTGACACCCTAAGACATAGCTATTTACAATTGAGAATCCTACACCAATACCCGTCCATTGGGATCCAACCTTTACTTACCTCTTTACTAAGAGTAGTTTGTGAAGTTATAAATATTGTTTTGGTTGGTAGCTTTTGACGACGAGTTTGAACCGGACCAAAAATGGCGCCGTTGCCGGGGACGGTGTTAAATTGATTTGATTTTCATTAGTTGTTTTTAGTTGTGTCTTTCTTTACCTTGGGGAAGTCAAACTCCTCAAGGTTGTTCTAATTGTTTTCGAGTTGTTTGATATTTGACATGACTAGGAGATCACAAGGTAATCCATTACCTATTGATCTTAAAGCGAAAGGACCTCAACCAACAATAGAAGAGTTGCTAGAGGAACTTCAAGAGTTGTAGGTATTGGAGAAATTCTGGACTTACAACCAAATAACATTGAGTTCACAAACCCTTTTGCAGGAGATGGAGAGGATAACCCAATACAAAACCCACCACAAAATCAACCCACAATGCCTAAATTTTCATCACATTCCGTACCAACGGAGGAGACCCTACCAAATGGTACTTCTACACCACCACATTTAACCGGTAATTTCATTGCCAAATCCGCATTCATACAATTAGTTGAGAGAGGTCAATTTGGAGGTATGCCTATTGAAGACCCTCAATCACATATGGAGACTTTTTCTGAATATTGTGATGCGATTTCTCAAACCGGAGTTAGTCAAGACCAAATCCGATGGGTATTATTTCCTTTTTCTTTGATAGGTACCGTAAAGCAATGGTTGAAGAGCCTAGACAAGGCTACCCATGGTATTGATTCATAGAAGAAGTTAGCACTTGCTTTCTACAAGAAATTATATCCTTCGGGGAAGGCCAATATGTTGAGAGCCCAAATCACCGGGTTCAAGCAAAGGGATAAAGAATCATTATAAGAAGCATGGGAGAGATTTAAGGACACTTGTCGTTCTTGTCCACACCATGGACTTAGCAAGTGGTTCCTTGTGCAACAATTTTGGAATGGTTTATATGAAGACTCCCGCAACATTCTCAATATGGGATGCAACGGAATGTTTACCGAAGTTGATGACAATCAAACATGGGCAAAAATCGATGAGATGTCGGTTCATAATTCCCAATATAGTAGTCCTCGAAAGGCCACTAGAGGAGGAAAGCATGAGGTAGATTCCAACACACAATTGGGTGCTCAACTAAGTGCTCATATTGACACCATCAATTTGAAGTTTGAAAAGGCCATGGCTAAGCTTGATGAAGCTTCCAAATCACCCAAACAACATTTTAATACTATAGTGGCATCATCCTCAATTCCAAGAGGGGTATGTGAGAGTTGTGGAGCTTTGGGACATGACCAAAGTGAATATAGGGGAACAAATGAACAAGTGAATGCTTTCCAAGCATACAAGAGTGGCACCCCTTATTCCAACTATTACAATGAGAATACCAAATTCCATCCAAATCTTTCATCCAAGAGCCAAAATGTTCAAAACCCTCAACAAACATACATCCCACCTCCAATGAGAAATCAAGCTCAAAGACCCTTTTACAACCAAAGCAAAAGTTATCAAAATCAACCTTCCTACAATTAATCCAATAACAAAGGCTTTGATGTCCAAAAAGCGGTCCTCCAAATGCAAAAGAACCAACAAGAACTTTTCACCCAAATGCAAAAAGATAGCCAAGCCAAATATATCACCATCAACAACATCCTAGCCCACACCAAGATGTTGGAAACTCAAATGTCTCAATAACCATCTTCTATCTCTCAAAAACAAAAGCGGCAATTACCACCTCAAGGTAATCCACCAAGACATGAAAAGGTGAGTGCAATCCATTTGAGAAGTGGTACAAGAGTTGAAGGGCCGAAGAGGCCAATTGATGAAGATGCTGTTAATGCTAGTGACAAGAAAATAGTTATGGAGAACTCTAAGGAAGAAGAAGAAGAAGAAGAACCCACCACCAATGAAGTTTCAAAGAAGAAGAATGAAGAGAAGGCTAAGGATAAAGAGCCTATTGTGATTAGACTTCCATTCCGAAGTCGTCAAGCTAAGCCTAAGCTTGATGATCAACTTGGAAAGTCCATGGAAATTGTGAAGAACTTAGAAGTCTCAATCCCATTCACGGAATTGATCAATCATGTTCTAGCCTATGCAAAGTACATGAAAGACATTCTTACCAAGAAGAAATTCATCAAGAAGCTAGAGACTATTGCCTTTACCAAAGTGAGTAGTGCTATTCTTCAAGGAAGTTCCCTCCAAAACTCAAAGATCCGGGAAGTTTCTCTATTCCATGCACCATTGGAGACACTACAATCAACAAAGGATTATGTGACCATGGAGCAAGTGTAAGTGTCATGCCATACTCGATATGGAAGAGGCTAGGAATGTAATACTATGGTTTTATGAGTCTCTGGGTACTCTATTGAGTGGGCCTTACTTTGTCGAGTAAGGGTGTTTTGTTTTACTAAACAGTAGTCTGTCTGTAGGGTACTCGATCGTGTAGCCTTGGTACTCGATCGAGTAAGTGGCACTCGATCGAGTACGTTAGTTACTCGATCGAGTAGGTCGGGTTACGGGGGTTGATTGACGGGTTTTGTTAATAAAGCGGATTAATATATAATAAGTTCGTCATCTTCCTAAAACACTTTTGCTAAAACTTAATCATTGTTTAAGAGATTTCTCAAGTTCGTTGCTTTGCTATTCCGCTTTATTGATAAATCCCGGAGCTTGAGAGGTCGGATTTCATCTTTCTTTGTCTCCTTGTGATCCTTGCATCGGGGGTAAGATCTACATACCAATTTTATAACTTTTAATGAACATTGTTTAAACCCTATTTGGGGGATTGGGGGTTTTGATGGTTAATTACGATTGTTAGTAATTATATGATTATGTGAATAGGAGGAGGATTCGTAGAAGAGCGTTTTTGAGATAGCTGTTAGATCGTCTACTGCTTGTGATTGCATTTCAGGTAGGGTTTTCCCTATTCAGTATTAGTTACATGATATGTGTGGTGAATTGTGCTGTAGTTAGTGTTGTTGATTGTTTCAGACGATTGTTTTGTTGTATTGTGATTGCTGATTATCTGTCTGTGTTCTTCGGGGCGTGTCCCTGGCTGAGTGGAGTCACTTGCGGGAGTGGCTTCACGCCCATGATTCGCCTTCTGTGGAACCCGCCACAGAAGGGATGTGCACATTAATGGACGTGGGTTATCGCTCGATGGAGATGAGCGGGGATTTGATAGGTACGGCTGCGGTCCCCCACTGGCGGTGTGGAGTATCTGTTGCGGTGGGTACTCTGTCAGGGCTACACACTTTAGTGTGTAGTCAGTTACGTGGAGATTGTTCATGGAGACCGGGGATTGATGTGATGATTGTGCTGTTTGGTAATTGTTGTATTGTATCTTATTTTGTGTAAGTAGTACTGACCCCGTTTAATTGTTTTAAAAACTGTGGTGATCCATTCGGGGATGGTGAGCAGTTATTGAGCAGGTTTGACTAGAGGCATTCGGGCTAGCTGGGATGTGTCACCACGAGCTGATTAGAGTTCTCCGCTGTCAAACATTAGTTGTTTAGACCTTTGGTTTTTGAGAACATGTATTGTACCTTTTATCAGTTTGGTTTTGGACTTGTAATTACTTTAAACAGTTTGGCTATTTAAATTATGTTTCTTTATTGTCATTTGATCATCATTGCCTCGGGAAACCGAGATGGTGACGTTCTTATACCTGAGTGGTCCTGGTAAGGCACTTGGAGTATGGGAGTGACACAAAGTGGTATCAGAGCGACGATCCTGAAACCTATAACCAATGAATCTAATGAAAATAGGGAGTCAATTAAAATGAACCCGGGGTAAAGGTTGTAGGAGCTAATGCAAAGGCTTGGGAGACGTCCTAAAGTCGCGAACTCGCCCTGCAATTTTGAACCGGCCACATAGGGGTACGTGTCAGGGTCGTAAGTGTTGTCCTTTGTTATGTATGTGTACCTAATAGCGTGTATTATGAACTGTTGGAAGTTGGATGTGGAGAATTGGGGGTAAGGATAAAAGTTGAAAGGGATGTGTTTGCATGTTGAATTGAATGAAAAGTATGTTGCGTTTTTATAATGTGGCATTTTGATAACATGAATAGATCGTTTTATTGATTGTATAAGGAGTTGCGCGTATTTGTATGCGTAGTTACGTTTATTTTGTTAAAGTTATAAAAACCTGTATATTATGTTGGGAAGGTGAGATGAACATGCGGGTAGTTTATACGAGTCAGCATGACTCGATCGAGTGGGGGGCACTCGATCGAGTGGGTGAGGTACTCGATCGAGTGGGTGTGACTCGGTCGAGTAGGTAGTTGGATGTTTTCTAGACAAAACCGTGTTTTTGGGTACTCGATTGAGTACATATTGGCACTCGATCGAGTAGGGGGCGCTCGATCGAGTGTCTTGTCAGCTCGGTCGAGTATGTTTTTGGGCAGGAGTCTGTTTAGGTTCTGGAGTCGAGGCACTCGATCGAGTAGGTTGGGCACTCGATCGAGTGGTCTCAACTCGATCGAGTGGGTTCTGGTACTCGATCGAGTGGGGTCTGGGCAGGTTGTATACGTGTTTTGGGTTATGGTATGCGTGTTTATATCTACCTTTTCTTATATAGTTACAAGATGCCGCCAAAGAGAAACGCCCTTTATTCTAGAGCTGAGAGCATGACCACCGATGACGTAGTTAAGATGTTGGAGCACTAAGATGCTCTTACGGAAGCTTTAAAGAGAATGGGGAAGGATAAGGATGTTGATCATTCAAAGATTAGTCTCTACATAGTGAGGTTTAATCCAAAAGAGTACAAGGGGACTGGGGAGCCAATTCTTCTGGATAATTGGCTCAGAGAGATGGAGAATATCCTGGATTTGGTGCAATGCCCGGATGAGATAAAAGTGGAAGAAGCTGCGTTATACTTGAGGGAGGCGGCAGGTGAGTGGTGGGACAAGGTAATGGTGAATGCTAGAGATATGTATGCGAGGCAGAGGTTACCTGCTATTCCTTAGGAAGAGTTTAGAAAGGCTATGAGGCGAGAGTTCGTACCAAAGCATGTGAGGAGTAAGTTGAGAAAGAAGTTCGATGGGTTTAAGATGACAGCTGACATGACGGTGGCTGAGTATAACCGACAGTTTAATGAGAAGGCTAGGTATGCTGAGGATATAGGATTGAGTGATGAGAACCTAGCTCTGAGGTTTGAGAAGGGGTTGACCCCCAAGATCATGGAGAAGTTATCTTTGGGTGTGCTTACGGATGTTAAGGAAGCTTATGAGAGACCTGGGAGGGCTGAGCGACTAGTGGAGATGGCCCGAGAGAGGGGTGCTGAGAAAAGAAAGGCTGAGAGTCAGGGAGGTGGCCAATCCAACTATAAAAAGGGTAACCACACTCAGGCGAGAGCATATTCATCGGGCTCGGGGTTTAGTGCTGGGGCTTCTTTCGGGAGAGGCCGTGGTAGTAGTGGAGGTAGCTGGGGTATTGGTCGGAATCTCTTGAGAGGTTTAGTTTTTGGTACTTGTCGTTAGGAGCACCTAGACCAAAACAATATTTATAACTCCACAAACAACTCTACTATTAGTAAAGAGGCAAGTAAAGGTCGGATCCCAAGGGACGGGAATTGAGATGAGATTTTCAATTGCAACTAGCGGTGTCTAGGGGTGTCACAATTTGGGGTTTTAATTGAAGATCACTAAACTAAATAGCAATGAAAGTAAACCAGCAAGATGATTAAAAAGGGGTGTAAACAATTGATAAAAGGCAGTAGGGTGTCATGGGGTCATAGGAGATTCATGGGAATTGATCATACAAACATATTCTCAAATTATAAACAAGCAATTATTGTTGTGATGGATCGAGTTGGTTTATGTCTTACAATCCTAGGAAAGTTTGGTTCCCGGAGCCGAATCGATTAGATTGTACAACACCTACAAGGCGACTTAATCTTCCCTACTCAACTATATGCATGTTCTAATGAGACTCGAGTTGGTTTATGTCTTACAAGTCTCATTGAAAAGATAGGTGATGGGTAAAAAATGCAAGGATTCATAGGCTCGCATTTCATCAAACATAACATGTGCATAAGTTGAGATCACAACAAGCAAGCAAATAAACTATGAAAACATATTAATTTAAGCATGAATCATCCCCCATGTTGGTTTCCCCTAATTACCCATTAACCCTAGCTAAGGAAACTACTCACTTATTATCATGTTGAACATGCTAGCAAGGTTGTCAATCATACCAACAAAGTAAAACATGATGAATAAATGAAGATGATTAACAATAATTAAAAAGGAATTAAGAGAATTATACCTACTAATGATTCCAATAATAAAGCAAAGAATAATAGAAGTACTTGATGATTGATTGGAGGTTGTCAATCTCCAAATAATAACCCAAATAATCTTAAATTACCCAAAATGAAAGATGAACAAAAGAGAGATTAAGGAAATGAGATTTGTATTAAGACTTGATTAAAAGTTGATTACAAGATTAAAGAGATATTAGATTGATATAAACTACACTAGAGATTGCTAAGAAGAACATGATTATCTAATTAGACTAATGGGGTATTTATAGTGGGGATTAGATACACAAATTAGGGTTTACTAAGGGCTTAAATGACGATCAAGTCCTTGAGGAATCGCTCCTCTCAGAAAAATATGCGAGTCTCCTTTTTGCTAGTCTTTCCCGAGGTATGCGCATCCTTCATAAAACAAGTAGAAGACGGATTAGCTGTCACACAATCCGAGCGTCCAGAGCACGGGACGAGCGGATTATGGGTCTTTTGGACGAGCGGATTGTGGTGGTTTTGTACGAGCGGCCTTCTGAGGAAGACGCTCGGATTGCTTGTCTTGGACGGGCGGATTGTGGGAAATCCGCTCGGATTGTAGATCAGCTTCTTCCTTTCTTCTTTTCTTCCTTTCTCTTCATACAACCCTTGAGGATTTCCTCGGGGATACAAGGACCTTTTCTCATCATTGCCCATCTACTACAATATGTACAAAGGCCTTTTAGTCTTGTCTTCTCTTTGATGCTAGGTCATTGAATTCAAACAATTTAGCTCCATTTTGCCATGAAAATGCAAGGTTTTCACTCCTTTCCTACCAAGGGATCAAAATCTCAAAGAACATGCAAAACAAAGGACTAAAGACATTAAATGACCCAAATATGCACTAAAAAGCATGGGAACAAGGCTAATTCGGGGACTAAATATGCTCAAATAATGGTCACATCAAATATCCCCAAACCGAACCATTGCTCCTCCTGAGTAAAGAGATGACAAAGACTAGGATCGTTATTTAAACTAACCTAATAGCATAGCCGATATGAGACAATTAGCGGGTCTCACTCCGCCCCTTCAACTCACAACAAGACAACCATGAGGTAGGATGCCTTCTTGCAAGGCAAGGTGGGTCTTGCCAAAATGGCGACATATCCAAGCATTAAAGCACATAGAATCAAGTAATGGATACATCTACAAAAGAATAGCCAATTCCTCATCTAAGTGGTGGAAATTATCTACAAGGGAAGCAATTCAAGGGTACACACTCCTTCATAGATGCGATTTCTTCAAATTACTAAGCCTACAAGGATACCAATAAATCACCTCCAAGTTGTGTCAACCTAGGGTACCTTTGTCCTCAATCGTTAAATGCTTTTATCAAGAGTAGACTCCCTATGGTGTTAGAAACACTGACGATCGCAAAATTCCCCCTCTTGCCTAGACAAGAAGAAGGGTCGTCCCCTCTCTACCATGCACAAAAATGGATACGATGGATAAAGGGATCAATAGTATTTGAGTTTCATTTGGGAGTTTGCTTTTGTTGTTTGTTTCCCTCCCTCCCTCCCCCCCCCTCCTCAATTTCTTGTGGCATTTGACATTTGAGAACACTTTCTTTTTGCCATTTCTTTTGATTTTTGGCATTTCAATACTTGACAACTTTTCACTTTTTGCATTTTTCTTTGAACATTTTCAAAGTCACCCCATATGTAGTGAGGGTGGCTTATATTTGAAGCATATGAGTCTATTTTTGCTCCTCTTTTCATTTGATGCAATTTTCAAACTTTCTTTCACTTTTCATTTCATTTCTTGAACTCAAATCAATTTCTTTTTGTGCCCATTCCCTTTGATGACAAAAATGTGGTAGAACATGGATGATGGATGCATGGTTTCAAGGGTCACCTAGGAATAAACGGTAGCCAATGAGTTATCACACCACTAGGTACTCTTGACTAGGCCTTAATCCATGGGTCAAAGGATACTAGCATGACACATCCTATGGTGATTTACAAGTATTCTAACAAACAAAGTCTTAAGAAGAAAAAGCATATACTAGGGCCTATATACACATGTCATGCTTCCCATGTAGACGGTTTCACAAAATTTTTCTAACATGCAAACTACATGCCATGATGCAACTAACATTTATACATCCTAATGCATATGATTCTACCAACTAGTATGCCATATAAACTAAATGCAAGTCCTAAATTCACATTGTTTATACCGCATTAATCAAAATAAAGCCACATAATCATTAACATAAAGAGGAAAAAGGAGATTGGAAAGATCATACCATACGGTCTAAAATATCCTCATGTCTCGGATGTGGCGTAGTCGATCAATGTGAACAAGAATAGACAAACATAATATATACAAGTCTACACTACAAAGGAAATGAACTTGTTTTTGGATTTTTCAATTTTTCAATTTTTTTGATTTTTTTGAAATTTTTGATTTTTTTGGATTTTTTGAATAAAAGTTAAGTTAGAATTTCCCATCCCCACACTAATATGGGCATTGTCATCAATGGCTAATGTGATAGGAAATTATGCAAGTATGATGCATGATTTCTATACTAAATGCCAGCTATACTAATCTACACAACATGATGCATGGGTTTTTTTAATGACGGAGAGCGTAATTTAGATTACCTCCCGTTGCGTATGCATGTACTTCTTCAAACTGAGATAGATATTATTTCTAATGTCTTAAATTTTGGGGTAGTTCATGCACAGAAGATGCAATGCATGAAACTAATTGTTGTCATTTTGGATTTTCCATGTGGGAACAATAAAAGAACACCTCAATGGGGCCGACGTGTTAGTCCTCATGTTGCTAGGACTCTCCAAACAAGTCAAAGTCAAATATTGTACAAGTTAACAAAATATTAAATTTTTTCATGAAAATTGAAAATAAAGAGAGGAGATAAGGAAACTTCACATAAGCTTGAGATGGGTGCCTCATGCCCGCTCCATCTAGCTATGAAGAGATCTTCTAGAGATCGCCATCATCTCCCTCTAAGTCACTATCCCATATTTCCTTGGATGCATCACTTGTATTAGGGTCCATAAACTCATCTTCTTCGCTACTAAGCTCCACCGTATCCCCACCGCAAGATTTGTCGCTCCCTTCATCGTGTCGCCCATTTTCCCCTTCATTTGCTCTTTCCGAATTTGGGAAGATTATATCCATTTGTGCCCAAGAGGGAAATGCTCCCTCATCACTAATCTTCCCTCGTTGAATCATATCGTGGAATTGAGGGTTAAGTGCATAATAGTTATCCACATTAGCTTCATATTATCGAAAGTGCAAATCTTGGAGAATTCCCGTTACAATGTCATCACGGGGGAGGATAAAGGGGTTAGGGTGGTTGTACTGTTGATATTGAAAAGGGTAGGGAGGTATCTTGATTTTCTCATCTTGTGGTTGTTGCTCTTGTTGTTGTTGGGGATTTGGTGGTGGTGGTGCTTGCCTTGCTTGGGTTGGGTTTGCGGGGATGAGGTAGGATGGGATCGGTGATAAAGGTCCCCTTCTTGGTAGACCGGTCATTGGTAAGTAGATTGGATCACTCCCCTTTGTTATCCACTTGATCCTTTAATCAACCCCCTCAAGGGTTATCCAATGATGATGCACAAGAAGAAGGTCTTCATTTATCCTTGTATTCCCGGAAAGAGGAGTGTACTCATTATTCTCCTTAAATTTTGGATTGAAATGCTTTGCAATCTTTGTAATGAGCCCTCCATTAACGATGTGTTTCATCCCATCATCATCACCGTTTCTAAACTTAGCCCACTTCTCATGTATCACAAGAGGCGCATTAAAGTGGTACCCACCCCTTCCTTGGATATCGAGATAAGACTCCATGAACACAAGATCGATTTCGTTCACAATTGCCGGGTCTCGGTGAGCAAGGAGGGTGCCGGAAAGGAACCGGTAAGTGAGTCTCAAAATAGGATTTTGAATGTAGAAAGCTAGACACTCCTTGATGTACATGAAATCTTGGCCGGTCATGGCCCTCCATAGGGGTGCAACACTATATCTCTTCGGTTTTGATGTCCGGGTAGGTGAGACATCGAGACCAAGCACATTAGAAAATTCCACTAGAGTCATCATTCTTGAAACACTCTCCAACCTAAATTCTATTCATATCGTTCTATTCAAGGTTGTGATTTTCAAGAAGCTTAAAAATTCAAGAACAAGGGATTGGTAGGTTTGCTCGTGCATGTGAAATAGGGTAGAGAGACCAAACAACTCAAAAAGAGCTTCCATTTGATGGTAAATCCCAAGCTTCCTTAAAGTTCTATGACATAAAAACTTAGTAGGGAGAATGTTCTTACGAAGAAGTCGGTGAAAAACGAGCCTTTGCACATCATTGACGAATTCAACATTTGAGAAGTCATCAAGCTTGGTAAGATCCACAATTTCTTCATGCTCCCTCCTTAGAGTGTTGATGTGAGAGGTACAAGAGCTTCCTCTTACTCTTGGTCTTCTTCTATCCCTAAACGAAGATCCCTTTGGTCCCATTATTTGATTGTTGAGTTGGATTTTTTATTTGTTAAAGTATGAAGATGCTCTTCGTGGATTGAATGTTGCTTTTGAAACCCTAGAAATTGGGCCTTTTTGATTTTGTGGAATAAAAGAGTGTTTGGGATATGCCTTGGAGTCATAAGAAGGTGGGTTTTTATAATACAAGTGGAAGGAAGGGTGATGTGTCACAAATTGTGTGGTGGGGAGAATTAAAATTGGGAAAATCGGGAGTGAAGACCGCAGGGAGACGAGCGGATTCGGGCTCGGGACGCTCGGATTCTCTCATTGCGGGACGAGCGGATTCACGGGAAGACGCTCGGATTCTCTTACAACGGAGTTTTGCAAAATTTTGAAGCAGCGGCCCAGACGAGCGGATCGAGCACGGGACGAGCGTCTTTTTCGAAGCAAGACGAACGTCTTTTCTCAAAGACGAGCGGATTCTGTTACAAGAACTTTTCTTAAAATGTTGTAGCAAACCGACGAGCGGATTGATCTTCAGATGCTCGGATTCCAACTGGACGAGCGGATTCTCAAATAGACGGGCGTCTTATTTCAAACCGGGCGGATTTCCTCCTTAGACGCTGGGATTTCTTTCTGCTGATTTCTTTTGATTTCCTTGATTCCGATAAAGGCTTCCCCACACTTGAAAACTAGTTCCTTCCTTCATCAAAAATCATTAGTGACCATCCCTCACTTACTCTCATGGAAAGAATTTATGTTTTTGATAAAAGGAATGCAATAAAGTTATAAAAACAAGTTAGAGGGGTTAGTATATTTAAAAGTGGTGGTTTAGGGAGGACTTTACCAAACTCTCCCTTTGATGATTCCTTCAAGGATGAGGAGGCCCGAGGTAGGTGACCTCGACCTCTCCAACAAATGCTCCCTCATAATACGGCTTCAATCATTGACCATTGACCTTGAATTTGGTTCCATCTTCCGCCTTGATTTCAAAATTCCCATATTTTCCAACCTCGGTGATCACATTGGGACCCATCCATCTAGAGTTCAACTTTCCCGGAAAGAGTCGATAGCGGGAATTGAATAGAAGGACTTTATCCCCTTTGTGCAAGGCTTTTTGCTTGATCCTCTTGTCATGGAACAATTTTGTCCTTTCCTTGTAGATCTTGGCATTCTCATAAGATTGTAGTCGGAATTCTTCCAACTCTTGAATTTGTATCATCCTCTTTTGACCACTTAATTTGAGATCAAGGTTAAGGGCTCGGATTGCCCAAAAAGATTTGTACTCTAATTCGATTGGCAAGTGGCATGCTTTTCCATAAACAAGCATGTAAGGAGAGGCTCCTATGGGAGTCTTATAGGCCGTCCTATAGGCCCAAAGAGCGTCATCAAGCTTTGTGCTCCATTCCTTTCGGGTCTTGTTCACCACTTTCTCAAGAATTTGCTTGATTTCTCTATTCGAAACTTCAACTTGACCGCTTGTTTGAGGATGATATCCTAAGCCGTTTCTATGTTGAACACCATACTTGGTCAAAAGGGATGCGAGCTTCTTTTCATGAAAATGCGTTCCTCCATCACTTATGATCGCTCTAGGGACTCCGAATCATGTGAAGATTATTTTCTTGAAGAGCTTGGTGACCGTTTTTGTAACACCCCCGCACACCCGGACACCTTACCAAGGACCATCCCAGTGTATGACGGTGTCACCATCTCGGTTTCCCAAGGAGGTAGATCAAATTAGACAATAAAAGAACAATTGTGTAATATTAATATGCCTCAAACAACACAACTCAATACAAAGTCTTTATAATAAAGGTACAACTACAACACTCATGACACTGCATCTCTAGACTGGTAGCGTGATGACTCGATCCCTCCAATCCTAGCAGCCACAATCAACAGTACCTGCTAAGCCAACTGCTCACCATCCCCGAATGGATCACCGCAGATACCACAAAACAACACGGGGTCAATACTGACTAATCAAATATAAGACAGGTCAACAATGTAAATAACTGATCATCCTCTATCCCAGTCTCTCGATCTCGCACAGTAACCGACTACACCCCGAAGTGTGTAGCCCTGCCAGATTACCCATCGCAACAGGTAATCCTCGCCGCCAGTGGGTGACCGCAGCCCATCCCACCTAGTCCAGCTCATCAACGAGCAACAACTATCCCTGTCCCTTAATGTGCACATCCCCTCTCGTGGCGGGTTCCACGGAGGGCGAACTAGGGTGTGAAGCCACTCCCGCAAGTGACTCCACCACAATCACAACACACACAACATCACCGCTGTCACAACATCTCCACACCAGCACTGTCACAACAACTCCCTTACTCGGATGATCAGCAGATAACAACAATTACAATACAATCATGTCTTAATCAATTAACAGTAAACTGAGTAGGAAAACCCTACCTCGACGCAAAGCATGTAAGACCTCCATACACAGCCACGCACAACTATAATACGCATCCTAAGATTGATAACCATCTCCTATTACACAACTATACTCAAAGAATCACTCAAAAGAACACAAAGCAGAGACTTACCTAACATTACACATCGGCGGTGACATAGACGACCACCACACACGTCATCCTTCCACAGCGAATCCCGTCCTTCCCATGGTGGAGGTTTAGGCTAAAAACATTAGAGTGTGAAGATATGGGGTGATAGGAGAGGGAGATAGGCTAGGGTTAGAGAAAGAGAAACTGTCGAGGAAAATGAGAAAATGAAATGAATCTTGCGAACTTGCGTTTATATTAACGTGTCGACAACAGCCATACTCGGTCGAGTACGGGAGTACTCGGTCGAGTATAGGTGATACTCGGCCGAGTAGCCTCAGCTAGGTCGAGTAGACAATCCTATAAAACTCATGTTACAAGCCTGATCCCTCACCCATTCATCCCTACGGTCTGTTTGGTCAACAAGATCGGTCAACAACAATCTTAAATATCCTGGGTATTACAGTCTTCCCCCCTTAAAAAGAACTTCGTCCCTGAAGTTCAGCCCGCACGCCACTCCCCTCAAGGTTATGCACTGTGACACTAACCACTTACACAAAGGCGCACCACTCACACCATCCTGACATCACCGTCATACCACATTACTCAAACAACAATCACCTATCACAGCTACTCTTCCAAACAATACCAATCACCAACTTTCACATATACCTACGGAAATTAATGAATTCATATGCACTTTTGTTAAAAGCGACACAACGACTAGCAACCATACAGAAATGCAAAACAATACTAAAAAAAAGTACTCAACCACCCCATTCCGTACCACATTCCGTACACCTATACCAAATATCACATAAATTGAATTGAGACACCCGTGCAAAGTATAATCTTCATATTACTTGAGTAAAAAATGGATACAACTTCAAGGAAACATAAATGTAATTCCGAATACTAACATGCATAACATACATGTGATTCCAAATATTATAGGCATAATTAAATACTTATTTCCGCGACATTACTCTTCCCTTCTTAAAGGAACTTCGTCCCCGAAGTTCACCACTAGCCACTTCCCGTGCCCAAAGCCAACACACACATGACATTACTCATAAACTCTTGTAGCACAACTTACTTTATGACATTACACTCTTGCGACTTGTAAAGACAGAATATTTCAGCAACTAAGTAATATATAAAAATAATATGGGGTTAACAAAAGATAGCAGCTTTAGTCGTAACCAATTGAGGCGATTATCACCGTAACCAAACATATCCACGCATAAGACTGGTGACAGCTACAACACTGTATGGGTATTGTATTATCCTTCTACATTATTTCAAGACTCGGGTATTCCCCCCTGAACAATTAAATTCCTGGATTCCAACCAATGTTATATAACGAAACATTCACGAATTAATAGGTTATCTCAACAATCACGAACCTGTGACATAATCATAATCAATCTTTTGAACAACTTATTGTACAAAATAGCAAAATAAGGCACTAACAAACTCCTTCATACAATTATTCACATAACTCATGCAATTGACGTAGCTATTACACATCAGTGTCTCTATGTCAGTAATAATCGGCCGAGTATGAGAGGCTACTCGGTCGAGTAAGCTCTACTCGGTCGAGTATATTTGTATACTTGGCCGAGTAAGCTCTACTCGGTCGAGTAGTAACTATGCTCGGTCGAGTTATGACAGCCAGAGAGCGTTTTAACGACATCACATAGAGCATTC
Source organism: Silene latifolia (assembly GCF_048544455.1). Lineage (NCBI taxonomy): Eukaryota > Viridiplantae > Streptophyta > Magnoliopsida > Caryophyllales > Caryophyllaceae > Silene > Silene latifolia. The sequence continues at coordinate 106,574,935 of NC_133534.1, forward strand.
ACAATCAACCTGCATCAAACTCTTCCGAGCAATATCAAACACAACTAATCGCTAACATAACGGAATACAACTCGTCTCCACACGATAAATAAAGTAATTAACGGCCTTATGGCCGAGTACAATCATCCACAATAGATAATAAATCCCAAAAGCAACATCCCAATAAGAAGTAATAAATCCAACACAAACGAAATAAATCCAACATCAAAGAAATCAAACCAAACAACACAAGATCAATAACGAGGACCCTCCTCCATGTCATCATCACCACCTGCACCGGAAGTACCTGCACCTGAACTCCCTGCTCCTGGAAAGCCTTCTGCTGCTGAGTAATCCCCTACTAGCTGACTGCCAGAGTTGGCTCCCCACGGTCCCGCAAGGTAGCCAAACTCAGTCTCCTCCGGAGTACTCCAGTAACTCGGGTCAAATCCATAGCTGTGGAATACTCCCGTATCCACTCCCGGTCCCCTCCACCAGACAGGCTGTGCTAGCTGTGTTCCTATGCCCTGGTTAAGGGTCATCTCATGCAGGTTGCGGAGCACCAAAGTAGAGGAGATCCGCTCAGCCAGGTCATGCGGCTGCATCCTAGGGTCATGCACTGTGGGGTAGGGCGAATACTGGTAAGGGTGGTAAGGATAGGAGTCAGGGGCAGAGTAAGAGGGCTCAGGTACAACTGGGTCTGCCCAAGACTACCTCACTCCACGGCGCTCCCGAGGTGGGGGAGGTGCCTGCTGCTGACCCTCAGGCACGGTGACAGGATGAGGTAGGTCCAAGAGAATCCGTGGGTCAATCAAGTAGGTCTGGGGCTCAGGTCTAGGAATGGCACAAGTCTCCCACTCAGCCAAATGATCAACAACAGGGAGATGGGCTGGGTCCGGAAGTACCATCCACATAGATCCCCTCACCCTCCAGGCATAAGACTCGTCATCCATCTTCCTCAACCATCTATTATGACGCCAATATTGAGCGTCTATGGTCGGCACAATCTCTACATATTCATTCCCCTCAGGAGGTGGAGCCTCAAAATCTGTCAGTCGCTGAGCTAGGCGGGTCACTATAGCCCCGCAAGCAATGTGTCGGGTCTCGGACTGTGCCATGCGCTCAAGACTAGAGCACACTACACCAGGAGCACTGTAGTAGAACGGTTTCTGACTGTGTAGGTTAAGGTAAGACATAAGGAGCATGACTTCATGAGAATTGAGCTTGCTCACGTCATCTCTCGAGTACAGCAAACATGCCAACATCCTCAGAAACATACGAAGGGAAACGTGCTGCACATCTTTAATCAGCATGGCACTAGCACTAGGGGCAGGTCTGCCAGTCAAATATGTAAGGTAAAGAGGTGCACCACTGTTCTTGGCCACATCACTAAGGTACCCCTCCCCCTCGGCCTCTAGACCCAAATGATCAGCAAACTCATATTGGGTAAGCTCATGATCTTCATTCATGAGACGAAAAGAAACAGTCTTTCCCTTCTTATCATAAACAATAGAGCTCAAAAACTCCAAGGTCAAGTGGGGGTAGGATTTCTTCCTCAGATGATACAACCCCTCCATACCCAAAATCCGAAAGATATGAAATATGTCCTCTTTGATCCCTAAAGTCTCAAGGATACCAGGATTAACACAACGGGTGGGGCGGAAAGGACGACGCATAAGAGCCACAAAAGCCTTACGATGAATGAAATCAGAGAATATTACCGATGGATGTGCCACCACTGGCGGAACTACGGGTCCACTACTTGACTGACCAGTCTCAAGCTGGACATTAGCACGAGTTCTTTTGTTGGGTAAGCCTCTGGTTTTCACCATACTGCAAGAGAACACTCTTTAATAAGGGATTGACACAAAAATTCTTAGCGCAAAAGACGGACTGTTTTCAATTGTATATCGATTTTGGAACGATCTTTTTAAGACAGTTATCAGAAAATCACCAATTACCTTACAACTTATATGGTTATAAGCTTTAAGTTGTTTCAATTAAAGAATAACGATCAACAACAAGGAGAGTATCGTTTTTTTTTTGTAAGCCTAGAATTCAAAAATTGAATTTTAAACCATGAAATCGCTTAAACAAAGGCATACACAAGGTCTACATATAATTGAATCCAAGAATCAGCAAATTGAGGACTAAATTTCAGTTGTTTTACAAAGAAAATTCGAATTATAGCCTGAAATTATACCATAACTTTGAAAACAAATGAGAAAATTGAGTTTAATTCTTACCTTAAACTGATTTAGGGCAAGCAAGAACAAGTGGAACACCAAGGTTTTACCCATAAGCTTGAGAGAGGAAGGATATGGAGTTTTTAGAGAGAAGGAAAGGTGAAGATGGGAGGCGGAATTAAGAAAGAATGGGACGAAAATAGGGTTTTTGTATCACCCGTATAAGTTCTGCTACAGCAATACTCGGTCGAGTATTGGGCATACTCGGCCGAGTGTCGACTAATCGGTCGAGTGTTTAGGCATACTTGGCCGAGTGTAGACTACTCGGTCGAGTATCATTCTTGCTCGGTCGAATTTTTAAGAACAGAAGCGATTATTATTTTTACCAAACGGATACTCGGTTGCGTAGCTTGATACTCGGCCGAGTATGGTCTACTCGGTCGAGCACAGTCACCTAGTCGGTCGAGTTTTCCAAAAGTGAAGAGGAAATCATAAATTTTCATTGTTCCTGCAAAAATAAATAATATCGTTCGGAGTTCCGTGCAACAGGCTCGTCACTATTAAAGCTGATTTCTACCACATAAACACATAACAACACGTATTTTTGTACGTCCACTATCAAAACGATCATCACTTCTACCTTCATTCCTCACTATGCCATGAAACTATTACTCCCTATCCTTATAGCATACTCAGAAATTTAATTACGGTACCTGCAAGGTTTAGCTCTTATATGACATCATCTCAAATTCTGCTACTCACCATGTATACACCTTAATCACATTACAAGACAGCAATTCAACACACAACACATTCATCGTGAAACAACTTGATTAATCTTACCACTGGTCGCACATCGCCACAATTCCATCACCCACTTCAAACTTTTCCACACATACACCTTGACACATGTCATCCTAAACATAGATACACACAACAATCATCACTAAGCAATCAACGACTCTCACTAGCTACCCTTTTTCCCGTGTCTGGCTTAAGTCCGATGGGGCCATGATTTTGAAATGAGAGCGCCTACTCACCCAAAATCTAGCATCGGCTGGGGCTTCTAACATACATACACCAGGTTAATTTTAATTGACACCCTATATTCATTAGATTCATTGGTTCAGGTTCCAAAATCGTCGGCTCTGATACCACTTTGTAACACCCCCGCACACCCGGACGCCTTACCAAGGACCATCCCAGTGTATGACGGTGTCACCATCTCGGTTTCCTGAGGAGGTAGATCAAATTAGACAATAAAAGAACAATCGTGTAATATTAATATGCCTCAAATAACACAACTCAATACAAAGTCTTTATAATAAAGGTACAACTAGAACACTCATGACACTGCATCTCTAGACTGGTAGCGTGATGACTCGATCCCTCTAATCCTAGCAGCCACAATCAACAGTACCTGCTAAGCCAACTGCTCACCATCCCCGAATGGATCACCGCAGATACCACAAAACAACACGGGGTCAGTACTGACTAATCAAATGTAAGACAGGTCAACAATGTAAATAACAGATCATCCTCTATCCCAATCTCTCGATCTCGCACAGTAACCGACTACACCCCGAAGGGTGTAGCCCTGCCAGATTACCCATCGAAACAGGTAATCGTCGCCGCCAGTGGGTGACCGCAGCCCATCCCACCTAGTCCAGCTCATCAACGAGCGACAACTATCCCTGTCCCTTAATGTGCACATCCTCTCCCATGGCGGGTTCCACGGAGGGCGAACTAGGGTGTGAAGCCACTCCCGCAAGTGACTCCACCACAATCACAATACACACAACATCACCGCTGTCACAACATCTCCACACCAGCACTGTCACAACAACTCCCATACTCCGATGATCAGCAGATAACAACAATTACAATACAATCATGTGTTAATCAATTAACAGTAAACTGAGTAGGAAAACTCTACCTCGACGCAAAGCATGTAAGACCTCCATACACAGCCACGCACAACTCCAATACACATCCTTACATTGATAACCATCTCCTATTATACAACTATACTCAAAGAATCACTCAAAAGAACACAAGGCAGAGACTTACCTAACATTACACATCGGCGGTGACATAGACGACCACCACACACGTCATCCTTCCCCAGCGAATCCCGTCCTTTCCATGGTGGAGGTTTAGGCTAAAAACATTAGAGTGTGAAGATACGGGGTGATAGTAGAGGGAGATAGGCTAGGGTTAGAGAAAGAGAAATTGTCGAGGAAAATGAGAAAATGAAATGAATCTCGCGAACTTGCGTTTATATTAACGTGTCGACAACAGCCATACTCGGTCGAGTACGGGAGTACTCGGCCTAGTAGGCTCTACTCGGTCGAGTATAGGTGATACTCGGCCGAGTAGCCTCAGCTAGGTCGAGTAAACAATCCTATAAAACTCATGTTACAAGCCTGATCCCTCACCCATTCATCCCTAAGGTTTGTTTGGTCAACAAGCTCGGTCAACAGCGTTCTTAAATATCCTGGGTATTACAGTTTTTGCATCATTATTTGGGGTGGAAATTGCCTCCACCCACTTTGAGACGTAGTCTACGGCCACAAGGATATACTTATTCCCATTGGATGTCACAAACGACCCTTGGTAGTCGATCCCCCAAACATCGAAGATCTCCACCTCTTGTATGCTCCTTTGTGGCATTTCATTCCTCCAAGAGATATTCCCCGTTCTTTGACAAGCATCACAATGAATGATAAATTCCCTTATGTCTTGAAACATCGTAGGCCAATAGAAGCCCGATTGAAGAATTTTTGCAATGGTTTTCCTTGCTCCATGATGCCCACCGTAAGGTGACGAGTGGCATCCTTCCAAGATTCCTTGGACTTCCCATTGAGGGATGCATCTTCGGTAGAGCCCATCACTACACTCTTTGTAGAGATTTGGGTCATCCCAAAAGTACCTTTTTACTTCGAATAAGAACCTTTTCCTTTGGTTGTAGTTCAAGTTTGGAGGGAGTACTCTTCCAACGATATAGTTGGCAGAATCGGTAAACCATGGGGTGATGTGCCTTTCAAGTTGTGTTTGAATGGCCATCAAGATATCGTCGGGGAATGAGTCATTGATCGGCGTTTCTCCTTATTCATCATGAAACCGGTTCCTTGACAAGTGAACTGACACTACATTTTCGGCTCCTTTCTTCTCTCTTATCTCCAAGTCGAATTCTTGAAGAAGCAAAATCCATCTCAACAACCTTGGTTTTGCCTCCTTCTTTATCAAGAGGTGTCGGAGAGGACGGTGATCCGAAAAGACAATCACTTTGGATCCAAGTAAGTAGGAACGGAATTTGTCCAAAGCCTAGATAATGGCAAGAAGCTCTTTCTCGGTGGTATCATAGTTCACTTGGGAGGGATCAAGAGTCTTGCTTATATAGTAGATGGCATGAAGAGCTCTTCCTACCCGTTGGCCAAGAACCGATACAACGGCGTAGTTACTAGCATCACACATAATCTCGAAAGTAGTTCCCAATTTGGAGGTTGAATGATCGGTGCCGAGATTAGTGCTTCCTTGATTCTATTAAAGGCTTCAACACACTCATCAGTGAAATGGAATTGGGCATATTTAAGTAAGAGTTAAGTGAGGGGTTTCGCTATTTTTGAAAAATCTTTTATGAAACGGCGATTGAAACCCGCGTGACCGAGAAAACTTCTCACCCCTCTAACATTCACGGGAGGTGGGAGTTTCCCTATCATCTCAACCTTAGCTTTATCGACCTTGATGCCATTTTCCGAGATTAAATGACCCAAAACAATTCCTTCATTGACCATGAAGTGACACTTTTCCCAATTTAAAACAAGACTAACATCATCACATTTTTGGAATACAAGAGAAAGATTATGCAAACATGAGTCAAAGCCTTTTCCATAAACTCTAAAATCATCCATAAAAACATCCATTATGGCCTCTTGGTAAGCGAAGAAGACACTCATCATGCATCCTTGGAAAGTAGCGGGGGCATTAAATAAGCCAAAAGGCATCCTCCTATATGCAAAAGTACCATAAGGGCATGTGAAGGTGGTCTTATGTTGGTCATCTGGGTGTATGGGGATTTGAAAGAATCCCGAATACCCGTCAAGGTAACAAAATAATTTTTTGGAGGATAACCTCTCAAGCATTTGGTCAATGAATGGTAGGGGGAAATGATCCTTTCTTGTTGCGGAATTCAATTTTCGATAGTCAATGCACATACGCAAACCGGTGATCTTCCTTGTGGGTATTAGCTCATTCTTTTCGTTTGTCACCACCATGGTACCTCCTTTCTTAGGTACCACTTGAACAGGGCTAACCCACAAAGAGTCCGATATGGGATATATGATTCCCGTATCAAGTAATTTCATAACCTCTCCCTTGACAACTTCTTGCATGTGAGGGTTTAATCTCCTTTGAGATTGGATGGTAGGTCTATGGTCCTCCTCTAGATGAATTCTATGCATACAAAAGTTGGGACTTATCCCCTTAAGGTCATCTAGACTATAACCTATAGCCTTTTCATGTTGCCTTAACACATCAAGCAATTTTCCCAATTGGCTTTCATCAAGTTTATCATTAACAATCACGGGTTTGGTCTTTGATTCATCAAGGTAAGCATATTTCAAATTTGTGGGAAGGGGTTTTAAAGTAGGGATTTGTACCTCACTTTCCTCCTTTGAAGGTTCATTGAGAATTTGCTCCATTTCCATTAGACACTCCATTCTCATAGCATGTTCAACTTGTTCTTCGGGCTCATCAATCTCGTCATACTCGAATTCAATGACGAATTCCTCTTGGTCTTGGGCTTGTAAGATTTCTTCTAAGATTGATTGCTCATGTTCTATAGGTTGATATGCTTCCACAAGGATGTTATGTACTAATTTGGATTGCTCATGAGTAAGTTCTTTGTTAGTTAGAGCGGCCTCAAAAAGATCTACCTCCAATTCCCAATACATATTTTTTGCCTCACTTGCTTCCAAGGCTTCCAATGCTTGCATGGGGTCTTTGAAGAAAGGTATACTTAAGTGGTCCTCTACAAAAAAATCTATAAGATCCATCTTGCAAAATATCAAACAACTTGAAAATAATTAGAACAAACCTTGAGGAGTTTTACTTCCCCACGGCAAAAAAAGACACAACTAATAACAATCTAAAAAAATCTAAATCAAGTTAACACCGTCCCCGGCAATGGCGCCATTTTTGGTCGGACTCTCTTGAGAGGTTTAGTTTTCGGTACTTGGCGTTAGGAGCACCTAGACCAAAACAATATTTATAACTCCACAAACAACTCTACTATTAGTAAAGAGGCAAGCAAAGGTCGGGTCCTAAGGGACGGGAATTGAGATGAGATTTTCAATTGCAACTAGCGGTGTCTAGGGGTGTCACAATTTGGGGTTTTAAAAGAAGATCACTAAACTAAATAGCAATGAAAGTAAACAAGCAAGATGATTAAAAAGGGGTGTAAGCAATTGATAAAAGGCACTAGGGTGTCATGGGGTCATAGGAGATTCATGGGAATTGATCATACAAACATATTCTCAAATTATAAGCAAGCAATTATTGTTGTGATGGATCGAGTTGGTTTATATCTTACAATCCTAGGAAAGTTTGGGTCCTGGAGCCGAATAGATTAGATTGTACAACACCTACAATTCGACTTAATCTTCCCTACTCAACTATATGCATGGTCTAATGAGACTCGAGTTGGTTTATGTCTTACAAGTCTCATTGAAAAGATAGGTGATGGGTAAAAAAAGCAAGGATTCATAGGCTCGCATTTCATCAAACATAACATGTGCATAAGTTGAGAACACAACAAGCAAGCAAATAAACTATGAAAACATATTAATTTAAGCATGAATCATCACCCATGTTGGTTTCCTCTAATTACCCATTAACCCTAGCTAAGGAAACTACTCATTCATTATCATGTTGAACATGCTACCAAGGTTGTCAATCATACCAACAGAGTAAAACATGATTAATAAATGAAGATGATTAACAATAATTAAAAAGGGATTAAGAGAATTATACCTACTAATGATTCCAATAATAAAGCAAAGAATAATAGAAGTACTTGATGATTGATTGGAAGGTTGTCAATCTCTCAATAATCTTCAATTACCTAAAATGAAAGATGAACAAAAGAGAGATTAAGGAAATGAGATTTGTATTAAGACTTGATTAAAAGTTGATTACAAGATTAAAGAGAGATTAGATTGATATAAACTACACTAGAGATTGCTAAGAAGAACATGATTATCTAATTAGACTAATGGGGTATTTATAGTGGGGATTAGGTACACAAATTAGGGTTTACTAAGGGCTTAAATGACGATTTAGTCCTTGAGGAATTGCTCCTCTCAGAAAAATATGCGAGTCTCCTTTTTGCTAGTCTTTCCCGAGGTATGCGCATCCTTCATAAAACAAGTAGAAGACGGATTAGCTATCACACAATCCGAGCGTCCAGAGCACGGGACGAGCGGATTTTAGGTATTTTGGACGAGCGGATTTGTGGGGTGGACGGGCGGATTGTTGTGGTTTTGGACGAGCGGCCTTCTGAGGAAGACGCTCGGATTGCTTGTCTTGGACGGGTGGATTGTGGGCAGTCCGTGCGGATTGTAGATCAGCGTCTTCCTTTCTTCTCTTCTTCCTTTCTCTTCATACAATCCTTGAGGATTTCCTCGGGGATGCAAGGATCTTTTCTCATCATTGCTCATATACTACAATATGTATAAAGGCCTTCTAGTCTTGTCTTCTCTTTGATGCTTGGTCATTGAATTCAATCAATTTAGCTCCATTTTGCCATGAAAATGCAAGGTTTGCACTCCTTACCTACCAAGGGATCAAAACCTCCAAGAATATGCAAAACAAAGGACTAAAGACAATAAATGACCCAAATATGCACTAAAAAGCATGGGAACAAGGCTAATTCGGGGACTAAATATGCTCAAATAATGGTCACATCAGGTATGACCTGCTACAACTGTGGCGGTACGGGCCACAAGAGATATAGTGCACCAGTGCGGTGAGTGGAGGTCTTCAGAGGCCGGGTCAGGGGAGCTTTTCTTAGGGTCCTGCATAGAGTTATGCGAGCAACAGACCAGTTGAGTCATGGAACAACAGGGGAGGTCAAAGCAACAACAGTGGGGGCAGCCGCAATGGCGGTAACTCTTATCAGAAACCTGCTATGAACACCAACAACAACCAGGGGTCGAGTGCTAAACCGGCTACTTCAGCTAGTACTCTCTGTTGGAAAAGTAGATCTATATACTCAACATATTCATATATGATTTATATTAATTTAGTCATAAAATTAATTAGTGATCTTATGCATGCAAACTATAAACTATTTAAAGGAAGAAATCTTTATCTTACATTGGTATTTCGGTTTATATGGGCACAAAAGAGATCTCCTTCTCTTTTGTTCTTGTGCTTTCCTCAATGGATGGACAAGGACTCAAATGTAGAATCCCTCCCAAGGAATGATACCCAAGATATACCCTTAATAAAATTAATATTATTAATACTAGAATAACATTAATCGTTTAAATAAAATTGACCCAAATGTTTTGGTCCTCTCTATATTTCGGTCAAGAGGAGGAAGAAGGAGGAAGAGAATATTTTTATCTCTCTAAAAATATTATTGTGATGTTAGAATGAATTGTTATTCCACTAGATATTGCATGTAGTGTATATTGGAGAAATAAGAGAAAACCCTTGGCTCCTCTTTTGTCCAAAACCGGGTAGGGTGGGGAAGAGGAGCCAATGGATGCACAATGTGGTCTTTATAAGATTGTGTAGGTATGCAAGGCTAGTATTAGGCTAACATCATTATGCTTTTCATTAACTTAATCAACATAATATATATGTTAATTCCTCCCAATATTTCGGTCCAAATTGAGATAAAATGGATTCCATTTTATCTTTGTCAATTTGTCAATTTGTCACATGTTACATGTTATGTAAAAATGTTATGTATTTTTTTAACATATTAAAAATCAACGTATTAATAAAAATACGTCATATACAAAATTGACTTAGTAATTCACAATTACTTGTACCAATATAATTTACCAATTTATAAATCACAACATCTTGTATTTATAATAATTCATTCAATTTCAATTGTTTCCTTAAACAGTAATTTCATCTAAGTAATAAAACAATTCGATCACTTAGACCGTGTCTTATTTAATCAGATTATAATGAGATACGTAATTTTTACTTCCAAAATCGTCCGTCAATTTTCAAGTAATTTAATTAATTCGTAACGTTATACGATCAATTAAATGATCAATTAAGAGTAATATCCTTTAGGTATGACCTAGGGGATCAACTGATCACCACCGTCGCACGACAGTAATGTCAAACTCTAGTCAGCCAATAATTACCGATATGTGTGGACCAGTTGACAGTAAAATATACTTCCCAATTGTATTCTTTTAAAATGAGACTTAAACATGTGATCATCATGATAAACAGTTGTGATCGCATTATTGTCGGAGGACACATATTCCAACAATCTCCCACTTGTCCTCGACAAGTGTGCGTCACCAATTCTCTTGTCCTATTACTATCTCCCACTCAATACAAGGTGTCTTTCAGGTCGTACTTGCAAGTGATCATATCGAGAGTGGTTTCCTTGATCTGGAGAATAACTGATTGACCGGATTAATCTACCATGGATACATTCCGAGCGTGGCCACGCATTTCCAGTTCATTACTCCTCAAGTGGCCCTGAGATATTTTTATAACCCTGACTAGGGGTGGATAATTCCTATCGCACTCATTCCCTTCGACTAGCCACAACCATCATAACCCAAAATATGCCCATTTGACCCCATTTACGAAGGTCGTAGTAACAGAAATCAAAGTTAATCTGAAACTGTGCCATCTTAGGCGAATAGTCTTTAGTCAAAAGAATCGACTCATTAGAATACTATAGCAGCTCTCGCCACGACCAGGCTATATAAATTTGCCAGAACTCTATAAGCGGTCATTAGGCCCGACAAAAAATTCCTAACAGTCTGCCTATGTGATCGACTAGTCATCTCACATGACTCTATGGCATTTGAACTTGCCATCAATCGCATCACACTCTAGTCACTTCGAGACGTCACCTCATACAAGTGAATATGGGCAAATACAATGTTAATCTGTGTTCACTTTAACGAGGTTCAATTGTCTCCACAACCCGTTTGGATATAACAATGTATAATAAAAAGATAAAAGACAAATTCGATTATGAACATGAACAAAAACAACACTTTTATTTCATTTCAAAATCTAACATAAACTTGGTACACGTTTAAGTCCCATAGACGCCGTATGTCCATCATGTTTAGCCTGCGATAAAGGCTTGGTGAGCGGATCGGCTATGTTGTCATCCGTCCCAACCTTACAAATCGCAATTTCCTTTCTTTCAATGAAATCTCTTATTACATGATATTTTCTAAGTACATCTCTAGATCTATTACTAGACTTTGGCTCCTTAGAAGATCGTCCCACTATTATCACAATAGAGACTGATGAGATCATTGGCGGTAGGTACTACTTTTAGACCTTCCGTGAATTGCCTGATCCACACAACTTCCTTGGCAGCTTCTGATGCTGCAATGTACTCAGCCTGCGTTGTTGAATCCGCGGTTACAGCTTCCTTGAAGCTTCTCCAGCTTACGGCACCACCATTGAGCATGAAAATGAAACCAGCTTGTGATTTCATGTCATCTCTATCTGTTTGAAAACTTGAGTCCGTGTAACCATTAACACGAAATTTGGTGTCTCCTCCAAACACTAAGATAGAATCCTTAGTTCTTCTCAAGTACTTAAGGATGTTCTTGACGGCAATCCAGTGACTTTCACCTGGATTTCCTTGATATCTACTCGTCATGCTTAAAGCATACGAGACATCAGGACGTGTGTATATCATGGCGTACATGATTGATCCAACAACAGAAGCATAAGGGATCGTCTTCATGCGTTCAACATCATGGGGTTCGGAGGGAGATTGAGTCTTGCTCAATATAGTCCCGGGTACCATAGGTACCAATCCCCTTTTGGATTTGTCCATGCTGAACCGTCGAAGAATCTTATCAACATAAGACTCTTGACTTAGTGCCAATATCCTCTTGGATCTATCTCTATGGATCCGGATACCTAATATGCGTTGTGCTTCTCCTAAATCCTTCATTTGGAAGTGGTTACCTAACCACTTCTTAACAGAAGACAACATCGGAATATCATTTCCAATGAGTAGTATGTCATCGACATACAAGATTAGGAACACAACATTGCTCCCACTAAATTTCATGTATAAACATGGTTCCTCAACACTTCGAGTGAAACCATTCTCTTTTATCACATGATTAAATCGATGATTCCAACTTCTATATGCTTTCTTAAGACCATAAATGGATCTCTTAAGCTTGCACACTTTGTTAGTATTTTTAGAATCAACAAAACCTTCGGGTTGTATCATGTACACCTCCTCTTCTAAATGCCCATTTAGAAAAGCGGTTTTGACATCCATTTGCCATATTTCATAATCATGAAATGCGGCGATCGCTAACAAAATCCGTATGGATCTTAGCATGGCTACGGGTGCGAAGGTCTCATCATAATGGAGACCTTGGACTTGGGTAAATCCTTTTGCCACAAGCCTAGCTTTGTACACATCATCATGTCCTTCTATTCCATTTTAGACTTTGAATATCGATTTGCATTGAAGAGGTCTTGCCCCTTTAGGCAAATCTACCAAGTCCCAAACTTGGTTTTCATGCATAGAATCCATTTCGGACTTCATGGCTTCAAGCCATAAGGAGGAATTTGGACTAGAGATTGCGGCCTTGTAGGTGGCGGGTTCGTCACTTTCTAAAAGCAACACATCGAGTGTTCCATCTTCTTCGATAAGTCCCACATATCGATCGGGATGGCGTATAACACGACTCGTTCTTCTAAGTGGAGGAGAGACAACCGTGTTAGACGACGAAGGAGCATCTTCTTGCGTCTCTACCTCGGTTTGTGGCTCTTGAACTTCATCAAGTTCAAAATTTCTCCCACTCTGTCTCTTAGAAATAAAATCACTTTCTAAGAAGACAGCCTCAGAAGACACAAACACTTTGTTTTCTTGAGGTTTATAGAAATAATAACCTCGGGTGTTAGAATACCCTACAAAGGTGCATTTTTCGGATCTTGGGGCTAGCTTATTGTCATTTCTGGTTTTGACATAAGCATTACAACCCCAAATTTTCATGTAGGATAGATTAGGAACTCTCCCTCTCCATATTTCAAATGGAGTTTTCTCGGTGGGTTTAGTGGGAGAATTGTTCAAAGATCTTATTGCGGTTTGAATCGCAAATCCCCAAAACGAGTTTGGTAACTCGGTTTGACTCATCACGGACCCAACCATATCAAGTAGGGTTCGATTTCTCCTTTCGGCGACACCATTGAATTGTGGTGTTCCGGGTGGAGAAAGTTGTGATATAATACCACGACTTTTCAAGTGTGAATCAAATTCAAGACTAAGATATTCTCCACCACGATCGGATCGTAGTGCCTTAATCCTTTTGTTCAATTGGTTCTCTACTTCGTTTTGAAACTCTTTGAATTTCTCAAACGCTTCACTTTTATGTTTCATCAAATAGATATACCCATATCTACTCAAGTCATCGGTGAAGGTTATAAAGTAGTCATAATTACCACGAGCGGTGATGCTCATTGGTCCACATACATCGGTGTGTATGAGTCCCAATTGTTCACTAGCTCGTGTCCCTTTACCACTAAAAGGATTACGAGTCATTTTGCCAAGTAGGCAATATTCGCATGTACCATATGATTGATAATCAAATGGTGTAATCACATTAGTCGAAATTAATCTTTTGATGTGATTCTCGTTTATGTGACCTAATCGACAATGCCAAATGAACGCTTCACTTGGGTCACTTGTTTTGAGTTTCTTTGATTGAATGTTATAGATATCATTAGTCGGATTTGAGGTCTCTAAAATGTAAATGCCATTGATGGAAGAAGCTTGGCCTATAACCAAATCATTCCTGGAAATAGTAAAATGATTGTTCTTAATGACAAAACAAAAACCGTCTATGTCTACCATAGCGATTGAAATAATGTTTTAAGAGAGTGTAGGCACATAAAAACAAATATGTAAATACAACTCAAATCCGTTAGGCAAAGCTAAAACATAAGTTCCTTTGGATTCGGCCGCTACTCGAGCTCCATTTCCAAGGCGTAGATCCACATCTCCTTTGCTAAACCTCTTCACATCTCTTAAACCCTGTAAATGATTACAAAGGTGAGAACCACAACCGGTATCCAGTACCCATGTTGCAGTGGATGTAAAATTTATATCAATAACATAAATTTCCTTAGGAATTTTACCTTTTGGAGTGATGATTCCTTCCCTTATATTTCGCAAATATACGGGACAATTCCTAAGCCAATGTCCCATGCCATAGCAATAATGGCACTCATCATTAACTTGCTTGAAGTTTTTGACTTTCTTTCCCTTCTTCTTGAACCTTTTGCCCTTGGAAGCAAGAACTTGATTGCTTGAGCTCCCACTAGTTTTGGCATCTTTATCTTCCAGAGACAAAGATCCTATAGATTGTATGAGGTGGTCTTCCTGAGATGGGCTCACACGGGATCTAGTGGTAGTGGGTGGTCTAGTAGAAGTGATGAAGTTAAGGTTTCCATCCGAACCTATCCCAAAATGAAGTTCTCTAGTAGTGTCGAAATCATTGTTGGAGCAAACTGTGGGTTAATATCCGTATACTACCCTTTAATTGCAGGACTATAACGTAAATTTATACATGCAATTTATAGTCATAAAATGATAAAAACAATATGAAACGATAAGGAATTAGAATCAACCTCGGGTCCTTATAGTGCGGCGTAAAGAACAGAAATCAAATGAGATTCCCTCCTAATTGTTGCACCCAAGACCTTGTCCGAGATATGCCCTTGTACTAGAACAGTGTTCTCCGATTGCCTTGCAATATAGGGAGAACTGATGTGAGTTTTGTCGAGATGAGAGATCTCAGTTTTAGAGAGAAAAATTAATCTCTGAAACCCTAATTGTTTTCACTAATGATGATTCGGTTAACATGAAGGAGGAGGCTCTCCTTTTTGTTCTCCTAATTCGGTCAAGCCGAGTCCATGGGGAGGAAATGGGCTTTTCCATTTCCTCTTCTATTTGACTCGTAGTCCGAACCCAAATGGCTAAATGTATATGACGCGGTTTGATTATAAACTGTTATCGGTTATCGGAAATTAAGGCATCAGCTAATAATACGAGTTAGCTGAATTATTAATACGTGTCCGACAAAACAGTATTGTATAATTTATTTTAATATACATTTAATTAAATATAAATCACGTATATTTAATTTTACGAATTAACTGGTTAATTCGCCTTAGCCCATGATATTTAATCCGTATTAAATATAATATCTCAACATCACATATTTGACTAATTACTTAGTCAAATAACTCGGACTAACTGGTTAGTCAATTTTGGCATCTACATGACAGTATTTTCATACCGTCACATCTCTCGAACGTATCCTATAGGTGTGACTTTTAGGGACCAGTTGATCACCGCCATCTGTATGACAATAACGTCAAACTTATCTAGCAAGCCAACCGTTATTGATAAACGTGGATCAAGTGATAATAATACCAAAATATGCCCTTTGATCCTTTTAGAGGTTTATAAGTCCTTGCACTAACGGTTAAGGACACCAACCCCAACAAGCTCCCACTTGTCCGTACAAGTGTATGTGCAATGACGTTATCCGCACTAACTGGAGGACACAAGCTCCAACAAACTCCCACTTGTCCGAACAAGTGTAGGTGCGATAACCGATTCTCATATTCATTTAAAATCTCTCCCACTCAATGTAAAACAATTTGCAGATCCGGATCCACAAAGGTCGTATTTTACAATCGATCCGTATCTAGAGTGGTTTCCCCGACTAGAGAGTAACTTAACCGATAAAACGAATCCGTATCCGAGCATGGCCATGCATTTCGATTCTGACTCCTCGAGTGGCCCCGAGAAATATCGAGTACCGATAAAGGCTGAATATTTCCTTCAACTCGACTCCTTCCGATCTAAGCACAGACATGAAATGACCAGAAAAAATCTACTTGGCCCCCTGTTACGGATGACCGTGAGAAAGAAACCAAAGTCACCCAAAATCTGCCGTAGTCTCAAGAGACAGTCGATAGTCTAAGAATCGACTCTTAGGATCACTATGGAAGTCCTATCCACGACCGGGCAACGAATGTTATAAAACATTTAGGACTCCACGTCGATGTCACAATTGTGTCCTACGAAATATCCGTATAAATCGCTCCGTGATTGGTCAGTCAACCTTTGTTGACTTATGGCTCGTTGAACCCACCATCAACCAACGTCACAGAATAATTGCCAGAGTTATCAGCTCATGTGGGCAATTAAGGACTAACAAGATATGATGTTTGTTCAGTTCACTTTGTGGTGTTCAAAATTGTCGTACAATTCCACATGAAAAACAAAATATATATATAAAATATCAAAACGATGATGTCGTATAGAGTACAAAGGAGAATGAATCTGATCCATAAAAGAGTACTACAACTCAGGAACACGTTTGATTCCCATGGAATTTACGTGCCCTTCATGCTTATCTTGTCGTAATGCTTTAGTGAGAGGATCTGCTATGTTATCATCTGTAGCAATCTTTTCTATCACTACTTCCTTTTGCTCCACGTAATCCCGGATTAGATGAGCTTTCCGTTGTACATGTCTAGACTTGTTGCTAGACTTTGGCTCCTTAGCTTGGAAGATGGCACCACTATTGTCGCAATAGATGGTGATCGGGTCATTCGAACTAGGCACTACGGAGAGCCCATGTAAGAATTGACGCATCCATATCGCTTCCTTTGTTGCTTCAGACGCGGCATAGTACTCGGACTCGTCGTAGAATCTCTGTAACAGATTTGTTTGAACTCTTCCGGTGATGCAGCGCCATTAAGAGTAAAAACGAATCCAGATCGAGATTTCGAGTCATCTCGATCCGTTTGGAAGCTAGCATCTGCAGAATCGGTTGCGCATAGCTTTTGAGAGCCTCCATAAGTCAATGCCCAATCTTTAGTTCTCCGGAGGTACTTAAGAATGTTCTTTGACTAACCAATGTGGTTCACCTGGTTCTTTGTTGGAATCGACTTGTCATACTCAATGCATATGCCACGTCCGGACGTGTGCATATCATGGCATACATGATTGATCCTATAGCCGAAGCATAAGGAATCCGTGTCATGCGCTCTTTCTCTTCCGGTGTCTCTGGTGCCTGAGACTTGCTCAAATGCACCCCTGGAGCCATAGGAAGGAACCCCTTCTTGGAGTTAGTCATGCTGAATCTCTCTAGGACTTTGTCTATGTAAGACTCCTGACTGAGAGATAACATCCGTCGTGATCTATCTCGATAGATACGGATGCCAAGAATTCTTTGTGCCTCTCCCAGATCTTTCATCTGGAAATGGTTCTTCAACCATACTTTCACCGAAGTTAAGAGAGGTATGTCATTCCCAATCAGGAGTATGTCGTCAACATACAATATTAGGAAGACAATCTTGCTCCCACTCGACTTGATATATAGACATGGTTCCTCGACCGATCGAATGAATCCATTGTCTTTTATCACTTGGTCGAAGCGATGATTCCAACTCCTTGATGCTTGCTTAAGTCCATAAATGGAACGCTTAAGCTTGCACACTTTCTTAGGATGTCCTGGATCGATGAAACCTTCGGGTTGTACCATGTACAACTCTTCCTCCAAAAAGCCGTTTAAGAAGGCGGTTTTCACGTCCATTTGCCAAATTTCATAGTCATGAAAAGCGGCAATCGCTAAGATAATCCGAATGGAACGCAAAGATAACTACGGGTGCGAAAATTTCATCGTAGTGCAAACCTGGCACTTGGGTGAAACCTTTAGCAACTAGTCGTGCTTTGTAGATATCTTGTTGACCTTCCACAGAATGCTTTATCTTGTAAAGCCATTTGCATTGAAGGGGACGAACCTTAGCGGGTAAGTCAACAAGATCCCACACGTTGTTCTCATACATGGAGTCCATCTCGGATTGCATGGCCTCAAGCCATAGCTTTGAGTCGAACTTGTCATGGCACCTTTATAGGTTGCGGGTTCACTACTCGTTAAGAGTAGAACGTCATCTATGTCATGTTCCTCGACCATACCAATGTATCTGTCCGGAGGAATAGAGACTCTACCCGACCTCCTAGGTTCCTCGGGAATATTTACCGCAGCCGGGATTGAAGGAATTGGTTCCTCCAATGGTTGCTCGGTGTTTGGTTCGGGAATCTCCGACAGGTCGAAGGTTCTATCACTCTTTGCATTCTCGAGAAATTCCTTCTCTAAGAATGTCGCACTAGCCGCAACAAAAACGCGTTGTTCGGTTGGCGAATAAAAGTAATGACCACGTGATCCTTTAGGATAACCTATAAAGTATGTCTTGACCGATCGCGGGCCGAGCTTATCTTCGTGTCTCCACTTGACATAAGCCTCGCAGCCCCAAACCCGTATAAAGGACAAGTTAGGGACCGTTCCCTTCCATAGTTCATATGGAGTCTTGTCATGAGCTTTAGACGGACTTCGGTTAAGTATTAGAGCGGCCGACATAAGAGCATAACCCCATAATGAATCAGGTAAAACCGTGTGACTCATCATGGATCGAACCATATCAAGTAGTGTTCGATTTCTCCGTTCGGACACACCATTCAACCGAGGTGTTCCGGTGGAGTTAAGCGTAGGGCAATCCCACGGTCCTTCGGTGTTGATCAAACTCGTGAGAAAGATACTCGCCACCACGATCCGAACGCAGTGTTATTATCTTTCTACCTAATAGGTTCTGCACCCTATTTTGGTATTCCTTGAATTTCTCAAAGGATTCACTTTTGTGCTTCATTAAGTAGACATAGCCATATCTACTCAAATCGTCCGTGAAAGTGATGAAATACCTATAGCCTTCTCGTGCGGTGATTGACATAGGACCACATACATCCGTGTGTATGAGCCCTAATAGGTCAGCAGCGCGCATTCCAACACCTTTGAAGGAAATCCGAGTCATCTTACCGATGAGACATGATTCACACGTGCCAAATGATTGAAAATCAAAGGCCGAGATAGCTCCATGTTTGATGAGCTGTTTTACGCGTTTCTCATTAATGTGTCCCATACGGCAGTGCCATAGATACGTTTGATCTTTGTCACCAACCTTTAACTTTTTATTCATTACGTGTAATATTTCGTTGGTCTGATCTAAAACATAAATTCCATTCATGGAGACTGCCTTGCCATAAATCATATTGTGTAATGAGAAAATGCAAGAATTATTCTCTATTACAAATGAAAAACCAAGTTTATCAAGCGCAGAAACAGAAATAATGTTTTTAGAAAGACTGGGTACATAATAGCAATCATATAATGATAACTCAAATCCGCTTGGAAGCTGGATCACATATGTCCCCTTGGAGATGGCAGCTACTCTTGCTCCATTCCCAACACGCAGGTCCACCTCACCCTTTACGAGGGGTTCGATGTTTCGGAGCCCCTGCACATGATTACACAGATGAGAACCACAACCAGTATCAAGTACCCAAGTTCCGTAACTTGCGTGGTTAATCTCAATCATATGAATAAAAGTAGAAGAGAGAGAAGACATACCAACAGGTTTAACACGACCTGCCTTTAAGTCCTCATGATAAACAGGACATGTGCGTCTCCAATGCCCGGTCTTGTGGCAATGATGGCATTCCATGTTTTCACTCTTGCTCTTTGTCATGCCCGATGAGTTGCTCGCCTCACCAGGACCACTCTTCCCGAACCCGACTTCTTGAACTTCGCCTTACCTCATCGTTAGGTTTGCCGGAGCTTTGCCCTTACCTTTCCCTTTGTTTGACACAACGAGAACATCCTGTTTGAGCTCCCCACTGCACTTCATGTCCTTCTCGGTCTGTACGAGGAGGGAGTGCAGTTCATGGGGAGTTTTCTTCAAATCATTCATATAGTAATTCGCTCTGAATTGCGAATAACCATCGTGGAGTGAATGAAGAATACGGTCGATAACAATATTCTCGCTGATGTTACAATTAAAGGTCTCCAACTTCTCGACATTCTCAATCATGCTGAGAATGTGTGGGCTAACCGGTTGGCCCTTTCGGAGTCTCGCATCAAAGAAGCGAGTGGTATGCTCATAGGTCACGATTCTCGGTGCTTTCGAGAATTCCTTAGTGAGCGTGGTGAAAATCTTGTTTGCACCTTGGGCTATGAAGCGTTTCGGCAAATTGGGTTCCATTGCAAAAATGAGTACGTTCTTTACCGCACTTTTGACTTCTAAAGCGAAATCGTTATACTTGTTGATTTCGTTAATTCCGGCCGTGGGACCGGGTTTAACGGCATGGGCTCAGCAGATATCCGAGCTTTCCGTCAGCGGCAAAGATTCCGTAATCTTTGCCTCCCGATCCGCGAGTTGGATCCGTCATTCTTGATCGAGTGGTGATTCATCCGACTCATGAAGATCCTAAGCCAGGACTCACGGTCCAATGTGGCACTTGGCATTGGGTTATCACTTGAACCAGACCATTTGTTTGTTTAGCGATTTTAAAACGTGATCTACACCGAAAAGGAAAGAAAAAAACAAAACGAAATAAGCAACTCATCGAGGTGATTTAAGTCTATTTTAAAATTCATTTTAAACATGTAGACTCTCGCACTTGCATAATTGATCTCCCTCAAGAATGATACAAGTGATCCCAAGACTCAATTTCAAGTAAATTGATAAGCCAACTGTTTGGCTAATTCTTAGGAAGAACTCTTGGTCGATAGATTTTGTAAATCCTATCTATAGTCCACCATAATCACAGGATCGCACGAGTGACCATAGTGTTGAGATAAAATAGGTCAATCGGTTCCAACTTACCCGACGTAGAAGGGGTCATAGTATGCCTACCGACGAAGAAGGGACTCATTGAAGTTTGACCTATAAAGACCGTTCTCAATTTTGGTTTATACGAGGAAGATCCCATCAACAAAATTATAATTCATTTTAAGTGAACGAATAACTAGCGTCTGTCGTGAATGAATTTATTTGGATGATGGCTTAAAACGTGTGACATGAGAATGTCAATGAAAACTAACTCGTGACCTCTATATGTGTCGGTTTTCATGCAATAATTAGGTGGTTTGGTTTTTAGGCGGAATATGATGCAAATTATCGTTGCGAAAAATAAATAAAGGAATGCAAAAACGTAAATAAAATTTTCCTAGTGTGGCCTATCCTAGTATAAGAACAAGATACAACTTTGGAATCCACCGTTGGACCCGAAAAGCTTGTCTTGATGTTCCATCTTGATCCAAGTAGCGGGAGTGAGCATCCGGTCTCCATCTTTGGTCTTCTCAAAAATTACAATTAAAATTACAAAATATAAACCTATTTACATTCTAATTAAAACTGTAATTACAAGTGAAAAATCCAAAACGGAGATACAAGATCTCAAAATACAACCAAGACCGTGTTCCATCATTACGGTAACACGTTCTACTAAGGCCACACTAAGTTACAACCGCTTGTAATAATTAAATACGTAATTAAAAGGCATTCACGGCATTCATAAATTAACGATAAATAAAAATGCATCAACTAAAAACAAATTCATTCGTGACATAATTCCGTAATTATGTTAAATTTATCCAAACCACCTTTTAATGATTAAAATACATGTGATAAAACCGCTTCTATCATTTAATTTTAATCCATTATAATCCGTCATTTTAAAGACGCTTTAAAACAACTATATGGTACGTGAGTGAACCGATTCACTATCATAGCGAGTGTACTATATCCGGATAAAGTACATATTGAAGCCAAAAGAAAATTTAAATCAAAAGAAACAAATTTTCAAAGCTGTTAAAGATTTAAATCCCTCGATCCAGGGGACATAAGTGCTCGATCGAGGAACTAAAGGGCTCGATCGATCGAATCGCAAGTCGATCGAGAGGTATGCTAATCGGAGGTGCTCGATCGACAACACCGGTGGTCGATCGAGTACCTATATCGACAAATCTACTCGATCGAGTACGAGGACAACTCGATCGAGAGAGGGGTTTTGAAAGCAGTCGATCGAGTACAAAGAAGGACTCGATCGAGCAAAAGGTTTTGAGAGGGGTCGATCGAGTACAACAGGGACTCGATCGAACAAAAACAAGACAGAATGAGACTCGATCGAGTAGAAATACGCTCGATCGAATGCTAAAGTGGCTGAAAACTTCAAAACCCTCGTGAAAACAAATTTCGAGACAAAATCAATTGCAAATATGATCAAAAACGCATTAAAACAAATTTGACAATTGACAAAAACTTGACATGTTGCTATAATCTCTGTATAAAATAACAACATGTAAAAACAACATGAAATTTGAAGCAAAACAGCCGTGTAAAACATGACACGGTTTGGTTTTGAGACAAAACAACAACAAGAGCAACCGTGTAAACAAGACACGGTTCCCAGAGCAACCAAAAACGCAGCAAATTAAAAAAAAATTTCTGCCGAGTTAAAAAGATGGCTGCCGAGACAAAATTTTTAAACAAAATACATCGTTTCAACAACGTTTTATGAAAAACACATGAAAAATTCACGTGGCCTCGCTCTGATACCACTTGTGGGTTAATATCCGTATACTACCCTTTAATTGCAGGACTATAACGTAAATTTATACATGCAATTTATAGTCATAAAACGATAAAAACAATATGAAACGATAAGGAATTAGAATCAACCTCGGGTCCTTATAGTGCGGCGTAAAGAACAGAAATCAAATGAGATTCCCTCCTAATTGTTGCACCCAAGACCTTGTCCGAGATATGCCCTTGTGCTAGAACAGTGTTCTCCGATTGCCTTGCAATATAGGGAGAACTGATGTGAGTTTTGTCGAGATGAGAGATCTCGGTTTTAGAGAAAAATTAATCTCGAAACCCTAATTGTTTTCACTAATGATGATTCGGTTAACATGAAGGAGGAGGCTCTCCTTTTTGTTCTCCTAATTCGGTCAAGCCGAGTCCATGGGGAGGAAATGGGCTTTTCCATTTCCTCTTCTATTTGACTCGTAGTCCGAACCCAAATGGCTAAATGTATATGACGCGGTTTGATTATAAGCGTTATCGGTTATCGGAAATTAAGGCATCGCCTAATAATACGAGTTAGCTGAATTATTAATACGTGTCCGACAAAAAAGTATTGTATAATTATTTTTAATATACATTTAATTAAATATAAATCACGTATATTTAATTTTACGAATTAACTGGTTAATTCGCTTTAGCCCATGATATTTAATCCGTATTAAATATAATATCTCAACATCACATATTTGACTAATTACTTAGTCAAATAACTCTCGACTAATTGGTTAGTCAATTTTGGCATCTACATGACAAGTATTTTCATACCGTCACATCTCTCGAACGTATCCTATAGGTGTGACTTTTAGGGACCAGTTGATCACCGCCATCTGTATGACAATAACGTCAAACTTATCTAGCAAGCCAACCGTTATTGATAAACGTGGATCAACTGATAATAATACCAAAGTATGCCCTTTGATCCTTTTAGAGGTTTATAAGTCCTTGCACTAACTGTTAAGGACACCAACCCCAACACAAACGTCGTCAAAAACATTGTGGTATGACTCAATAGTTATTGGTGCGGTAGCGTTTGATGGATTCATTGTAATGAACTACAAATATGGAGGAAAAGGAAATATTAACATTTGTCTTTTTAAATCATAATTGTAAATAAATTAACAAGATATGAACATTTATATAGTGACCTCTACCCAACTATTATAAATGATTCCAAGACCCAAATTCATATTAACTTAGGCATCGGTAAAGCCGAAAACAAACCTTCATCAATATAACTCGGTGGATTAACACTTTAATCGATTCTACTTTTAGAACTCTTGGTCGATAAATTTACATTAAAAATTATCTTTAGCCCGAAACACATCCGGCAACCGTCGAGAATACTTTCGTGGAGTTCAACCCAAATTTCGAATAAATGTGTCCATGATCCAAACTTACATCAACTTGGGCATCGGTAAAGCCGAAAACAACCCTCATCTTTATAAATTCGGTGGGTAGACATTTATCACCCTACTTCACCAACGTAACAAGGTTTGTCTTACGAAAAAGCCGCTCAACTCCTTCATAAACCGGTACTTCATGGGTTTCTAATTTTTGGTAAGGCTATGTCTCAATTGTTTATTTTAGCGAGGGGTCATGCCAATTTAGTATCTATCACGATTTAAGTGAACTAAAGCGGTGGACTACGATAATGTAATTGACACGGTCGATAAACTCGATAAAACGATGATGCATGTTTTAGTTATGGCGATTTAGCGATGCATGTGACATATAAATAAAATGCAAAGCATAAAAATAAATCCTAGTATGGCCTTCCTAGAATAGAAAATCTAATTAACTATTACATATTCGGAAACCAACTCCATTGGTCCCTTGAACTTCGGTTATGGTACGCATCTCGAGGTAACACCGTCTTTATGTATCGCCATCTTGAAGAAATCCGTCTTTGGGAACTCCGAAATAAATAAATTACATAATAAATTACATAATTTCCTATTATACATTTGTAACTAAAATAAAATAAATCTATTAAATTACAAAACGGTGATACGAGATCACAATAAATTACAACCGAATCGATATTCCCATACATTTCGGGTAATATCAATTAAAAAACTAAGGCCATACTAAGTAAAATTACATAATTCAAAAATTACATAAAATAAAATTATGACAATCATAAAGAAAATGCAGCATTATAATATGTATGAACATGCCCAATTTTATGCTAAATCGCCTTTAAGTAGCCAATATCGTATATTACACGGTTTTTACGGATTTGTGTGATTCAACGTTTTATAATCACAAAAATTACATAAATTCATATTTATGCATAAGTTAATTACCCTAACCTCTTAGGACTCAAATTTAGTCTTCACTAATTATTTGACCTTAATTAACTCATATTTCTAAAATTGTTCATTAATGGACCTAAAATTACAAAAAAAAGCTATGAACTTCAAATAAATCACAAAATTTCAAATAAATTTGAAATTTGAAATTTAAACTCATGAACATTCTGGAAAAATACCATGACACTCAAAATATTCAAAAACTTAGGTTAAAAATTTCGAAATTTATCCGGAAAAACAATGTTGCGGTTTATCGGTTTTAACAAAATAATCATAAAAACATAAGAAAAATTATATTCATCAACTTTTCAATTTTATATATGAAAAAGATAATAAAATGCAACATGTGATGTTTTTCCTTAGTCATAGAATATGTTTTATTAATATTTCACTAATTAAGTCACTATTTATGCTATTTTTCTTCAAAAAATCATAAATCATGCATAAAGACTTAAATATAGCCTATTATTTTAAACACATCTTGTAAAATTGCATGTGACAACATACTAAATTTCTATGACCAGATTCGAAATTTATCTCATATTAACCTATTTTTTATCTAAATTCGATTTTAATAATGAAAAATCCATTTTTCGAGCATAAGAAGTCCAAAAATTATGAACATTTACAGGTCATCTCAAAATAATATATGTGAAAACATATCCAAAAATAACTGGAAAATTCGAAGTTTAGCTAATTTTAGTCCGAAAATGACATTTTATTCATAAAATCATATTTTTAATGCCATCATTGTATAATATGAACAATAAAAATCCATAAATTAACCAAAATATCCTAATAACATTTTAGGACCATAAACTTTAACATGCATAATGATTTTCGTGATATATCATAATAACACAAAATTAAACAAGTTTTATATGTTAATCGTATAACTCGGAAAAACTTTTAACCGATTTGCATGCAAACAACCAAGGCTCTTGATACTGATTTTTGGAAAAGTAGATCTATATACTCAACATATTCATATATGATTTATATTAATTTAGTCATAAAATTAATTAGTGATCTTATGCATGCAAACTATAAACTATTTAAAGGAAGAAATCTTTATCTTACATTGGTATTTCGGTTTATATGGGCACAAAAGAGATCTCCTTCTCTTTTGTTCTTGTGCTTTCCTCAATGGATGAACAAGGACTCAAATGTAGAATACCTCCCAAGGAATGATACCCAAGATATACCCTTAATAAAATTAATATTATTAATACTAGAATAACATTAATCTTTTAAATAAAATTGACCCAAATGTTTTGGTCCTCTCTATATTTCGGTGAAGAGGAGGAAGAAGGAGGAAGAGAATATTTTTATCTCTCTGAAAATATTATTGTGGTGTTAGAATGAATTGTTATTCCACTAGATATTGCATGTAGTGTATATTGGAGAAATAAGAGAAAACTCTTGGCTCCTCTTTTGTCCAAAACCGGGTAGGGTGGGGAAGAGTGGCCAATGCATGCACAATGTGGTCTTTACAAGATTGTGTAGGTATGCATGGCTAGTATTAGGCTAACATCATTATGCTTTCCATTAACTTAATCAACATAATATATATGTTAATTCTTCCCAATATTTCGGTCCAAGTTGAGATAAAATGGATTCCATTTTATCTTTGACAATTTGTCACATGTTACATATTATGTAAAAATGTTATGTATTTTTTTAACATATTAAAAATCAACGTATTAATAAAAATACGTCATATACAAAATTGACTTAGAAATTCACAATTGCTTGTACCAAAATAATTTACCAATTTATAAATCACAACATCTTGTATTTATAATAATTCATTCAATTTCAATTGTTTCCTTAAACAGTAATTTCATCCAAGTAATAAAACAATTCGATCACTTAGATCGTATCTTATTTAATCAGATTATAATGAGATACGTAAATTTTACTTCCAAAATCGTCCGTCAATTTTCAAGTAATTTAATTAATTCGTAACGTTATACGATCAATTAAATGATCAATTAAGAGTAATATCCTTTAGGTATGACCTAGGGGATCAACTGATCACCACCGTCGCACGACAGTAATGTCAAACTCTAGTCAGTTAATCATTACCGATATGTGTGGACCAGTTGACAGTAAAATATACTTCCCAATTGTATTCTTTTAAAATGAGACTTAAACATGTGATCATCATGATCAACAGTTGTGATCGCATTATTGTCGGAGGACACATATTCCAACACTCTCCAGGGAGGTGGGCAGAAGACCAGTGGCAAGTTGTTCATGATGGAGAAGAAAGCAGCTGAGGACGACGCTCATGTTATCACTGGTACTTTTCTTCTTAACGGTGTTTATACCTATGTTTTGTTTGATTCGGGGGCATTACAGTCGTTTGTATCTTCGTGTCATGTTAAACAGTTGGGTCTGAGAGAGTATGAGTCTGTAAGAGAGAAAGTTTTTATACCTTCTGGTGAGTGTGTGTCATGTGGGAGGTTGTATAGAGATGTATCCATGATAGTTGGGCAAGTTGATCTACCTGTATACTTGCTAGAGTTTCCTTTAGACGGTTTTGAGATGATAGTCGGGATGGATTGCTTAGGAAAGTACGAAGCTAAGATAAACTGTCATCAAAAGAAAGTGTCTCTGAGAGTTCCTAAAGGCATTAGTGTGTCTTATCGTGGGTTTGTTGTCAAACCCAAAGTTAAGTTGATTGCAGTTGTGACCTTGAAGTCCTATCTGAGGAAGGGGTGTCCGTTGATCTTGTGCCATGTGAGAGATGATAGGATAGAGAATCCGACAGTTGATCAGATACCAGTTGTGGGGGAGTTTTCAGATGTCCTTCCACATGAGATTCCGGGTTTGCCACCGAAGTGGGAGATAGATTTCAGTGTTGAGCTGAAGCCGGGGACGGGGCCAATCTCTAAAGCACCGTACCGGATGGGTCCTAAAGAGTTGGAGGAGCTCAGGAAGCAGCTAGATGATCTGATAGACACGGGAGCACCAGTTTTGTTTGTGAAAAAGAAAGATGGGTGCCCGAGGTTGTGCTAGATTACAGAGAGTTGAACTGGGTGACGGTGAAGAACAAGTATCCTTTGCCAAGGATAGATAACCTATTTGATCAGTTGAGTGGTGCAGCAGTCTTTTCCAAGATTGATCTGAGATCGGGGTACCATCAGGTGGAGATTAGAGAGGAAGACCCACCAAAGACAGCTTTCACGTCGAGGTATGGCCATTATGAGTATGTGTTGATGCCTTTTGGGTTATCTAATGCACCTGCTGTGTTTATGGATTTGATGAACAGAGTTTTCAGTCAGTTTTTGGACAAGTTTGTAGTGGTTTTCATCGATGACATCTTAGTCTATTCTAAGACTAAGGAGGAACATGAGGAGCATCTCAGGATTGTGTTGCAGACTTTGAGGGAGCATGAGTTGTATGCCAAGTTGTCCAAGTGTGAGTTCTGGTTAGAGAAAGTTGTCTTTCTGGGGCATGTGATTTCAAAGAAAGGGGTAGCTGTGGATCCTGCAAAGATTGAGGCAGTTACCAAGTGGGAAGCACCAAAGAATGTAGCTGAGATCAGGAGTTTCTTGGGTTTAGCTGGATACTACAGACGGTTTGTGAAAGATTTCTCCAAGATTGCTAGACCTATGACATCTTTGATGAGCAAAGAGAACAGGTTTCATTGGGATGAAAGTTGTGAGACAACGTTCCAGACATTATAGGAGCGTTTGACCACAACTCCAATCATAGCATTGCCTGAAGGGAGTGAGAACTTTGAGGTTTATACAGATGCCTCAAAGAATGGGTTGGGATGTGTGTTTGATGCAGAACGGTAAAGTGATTGCCTATGCTTCTAGGCAACTGAAGCCTTATGAGGAGAACTATCCCACACACGATCTGGAGTTGGGTGCAGTTGTGTTTGCTCTCAAGATTTGGAGACATTACCTTTATGGAAAGACCTTTAAGGTATTTTCTGATCACAAGATTCTCAAGTACATCTTCACTCAAAAAGAGTTGAACATGAGACAGAGGAGGTGGATGAAGTTGATTGGCGATTAAGACATGGATATTATCTACCATGAAGGAAAAGCCAATGTAGTTGATGATGCTTTGACCAGGAAGAGTGTATAATCTTTGTGCACAGCTATATCCTTGATGAGGTTAAGAGATGAGGTTGGGAAATTTGGGATACATATGATCCAGAAAGGGGATGCCATGGGAGATTTGACAGTGCAGCTTGATCAATATGATGATATTGGAGGTAAACAGGTGTTAGATCCCAAGATGGTAGAGTGGAGAGCTGGAGTAGAGAACGGGACAGCGTCTAGATTCTCTATCCATACAGACGGTAGTTTGAGGTTTGATGGGAAGTGGTGTGTCCCTAATGATGAGGAGCTGAAAAAGACAATCATGACAGAGGCACATTGTACACCATATTGGGTACATCCCAGTAGTGACAAGCTGTATAAGGATTTAAAGAAGACTTTCTGGTGTCCTGGGATGAAAAAAGAAACAGCTGAGTTTGTGGCTCGTTGTTTGACATGTTAGAGAGTTAAATGGGAGCAGCGACGACCACAAGGTTAGATTCAAGCTTTAGAGGTACCTAAGTGGAAGTGGGAATCTATTTCCATAGATTTTATCATGGGTTTACCAAAGAGCCAGCAGGGTAACAACATGATATGGGTCATAATGGATCGACTGACCAAGTCAGCTCATTTTGTGCCAATGAAAGATACATGGACTAAGGCACAATTAGCTATGGCTTATCAGAAGAATGTGCTAAGGTTACATGGGGTGCCTAAAGACATAGTATCTGACAAAGATATGAGGTTTATCTCAAGGTTTTGGAAAGAGTTGCAGGAGTCTTTGGGAACGACATTGAAGATGAGTACAACTTTTCATCCTGCAACAGATGGTCAGACAGAGAGAACAATCAAGACTCTTGAGGATATGTTACGAGCTTGTGTGATGGATTTTGGTGGTAGCTGGAAGCAGAGGTTAGATTTGATCGAGTTTTACTATAACAACAGCTATCACACTAGTATTGGCATGGCGCCATTTGAGGCCTTATATGGGAGGCGATGTAGGAGTCCGATTTATTGGGACAATAGTGCTGAGTAGTGGTTTTGGGACCAGAGATGGTACATGAGATGGTTGAGCAGATAAAGATGATCAGGGAAGGGATGAGAGTAGCTCAGGATAGGCAAAAGAGTTATGCAGATCTACATCGCCGGGATATAAAGTTTCAGGTTGGGGACAAGGTTCTTCTGAAAGTGTCTCCTATGCATGGGGTCATGAGATTTGGGAAGAAAGGAAAGCTGAGTCAGAAGATCATAGGACCATATGAGATCTTAGACCGGGTTGAAGAGGTTGCTTACCGTTTGGCTTTACCGTCTTCTTTGGATAGGGTGCATAATGTGTTTCATGTATCTCAGATGTGGAAGTATGTGAGTGATCCGTCACATGTGTAAGAGGCAGAGAACATAGAGCTAGATGAGTCCTTGTCTTACCTTAAGGTGCTTAAGCAGATTCTTGACCGGAAGGTTAGGAAAACTAGAAATGGTGAAGCAGTCTTGCTTAAGATTCGTTGGTCTAATCATGAGGTTGAGGAGGCTACATGGGAGGCAGAGGAGTCCATGAGAGAGCGCTATCCGTTTCTTTTTTACCAGGTATGTATGGTTACAGGGACGTAACCTTGCTTCTTTTAGGGGGGTAGGAGATAATCGCGAAGAGTTTTTGCATCTTTTTATGTTGTTTTTGGGTATAGTTAGTAGTGAGTTGTGTCGGGTTAAGTTTGGGTTGGTAGCTTGTGTCGGAGTTTTGTGTTGAGTTTTGTTTGGTTGTAGTTGTTGGAGTATGTGTCCTCGACAATAATGCGATCACATGTTTAAATCTCATATTAAGAATACATAAGGGAATGTAACTTTTTATCGTCAACTGATCCACATTAATCGGTAATGATTGGCTGACTAGAGTTTGACATTAATGTCGTGCGACGGTGGTGATCAGTTGATCCCTTAAGGTCATACCTCTAAGGAAACATTCTTAATTGACTAATTAATTAATTGTATGACGATACAAATTAATTAATTCCTTAAAATTGAACAAATGATTTTGTGAGTAATTATACGTATCTTATTGTAATTTGATTAAATAAGATTCCTTCGAAGTAATTAAATTGTTTTATTGATTATGATTTAATTATTGTTTATTAAACAATTAAAATAAGGATGAATTGATTATTATAACTACAAGTAGTTGTAATTTATAATTATATGACCCTTTTTAAGTAATAGAAATTGTGAATTACTAATTAATTTTTGTATGTGATTTATTTTGTGTATATAATGATTTTAATTTGTTAATTATGCATTATTTAAACAACATGTCTAGTAACATGTCCATTATGTCACACATTACATATTAGCAAATGGACCCTTATAATGTTAAGGGTGTCGTGTAAATGAAGGAGAGGAGGTTGGTTGTGCTTAATTCTTTTGTTTAGTGGAAGACATCATGATTACCTACTAATCTTAGGCTTCCCCATCTACACTCTTTAGAAGATAAAAATAAAAAAAGGGTTGGGCACTCTAACCATGGCAAAAAACCGGTGGCCTCCTCTATACACACTCAAGTAGTGTGTTTTCATCGAACACTAATTCATTCTCATATTATTCTCATATTATTCATTCACTTGAATACAACTTTATCTCTCTACTTCTTGTTGTTGAACAAAACATAAACTCTCACAAAATCACTAATATTATTCTCTTAATAGTAGAAGTAGTATACTTATAATATTAGTAGTATTTTTAAGGGTACAAATATTAATTCTAGTAATCAAATTAATATTTGTATTAAGGAGGTTTTCTTGGTACAATCCTTGAGGAGATATTCTAAATTGAATCTTGTTCATCCATTAGGAAAGCTCAAGAGCTAAGTAAGGTAGGAGACCTTACTAGTGCCCTAATAGCCGAAAATACATATGTAAGAAACCGATTTTTCTTCACTCTTGTGTTTTGTTTTGCATGCATAAGATCTAGAATTAATTTTATAACTAAATTAATTTATCACATATTCAATATGTAAACTTTTGAGATTATCGAATCCCTACAAGTGGTATCAGAGCAACACGGTTGTTGCAAGCAAAATCGGGTTAGTTTTTCCGAGTTAATTTGTTCACAAATAAAACTTGTTATTTAGGATTTATGAAGATAAATCATACACTAATTTTGCATGTTAAAATTTTCTAGTCCTAAATGGATTTTAGGTCATATGGGACGATTTATGGATTTTTATTGTTCATTTTATATATTATTGGCATTAAAATGTGATTTTTATGAGAAAAATGTCATTTTTGGACGAAAAATAGCTAAACTTTGAATTTTTCAGTGTTTTTTAGATATGTTTTCACATATATTATCTAATGATGTCATGTTAAGTCTCGTGAATAACTAAGTTATTTTGCATGAAATATGGATTTTATAAGCTTAAATTGAATTTAAAGGGTTTATTAGGTTAATATGAGTTAAATTTCGAATCTGGTCATGGAAATTTTATATGTTGTCACATGCATTTTTACTCAGTGTGTGTAAAAATCTTAGACGTATTGTACTTCTTATGCAAGATTTATGAATTTTTGTGTAAAAATTCAATAAATAGTGACTTAAATTAGCCTATAATGCTAAAACATATTTTATGACTATAGAAAAATATCATATGTTGTATTTTATCCCACATCATATATTATATTAAATTAGAAACCATCTGCCACGTGTCGTAAGCAGATGACTTCTGCCACATGTCAATTTCAGCTAAATTTTAACCTACAACTATTACATAAATTAAATCATTCATATTCCTATACCATTAAAAAAAGAAAATAATCATGTCAGTGAAAATAAGAGTTGGATAGTCTCCACAAAATCTGCATAATTGAAAATACATTCCACAAAATATACATAAAAATGGAGATATTCTTTTTCTGACAAAATCTACCATAATTAATTTATCACGCTTATCTATTTGATATATGGCGTATCCCATAACAAATCTCAATATTTTCATAACTTTTAGATGTAATTAATAGATTATCAATCATTTTGTAGTGGATAAAAAAATGATATTGGGTAAAAAAATGAAAGAATAAAGGGATGAATATTGTAGTGTGAGAAACCGACTTACCATTATACATTTACGTTCATTTTCGGTTCCGTTGCATGCGGAGAATGGTTGGTTCCTTACATATTGCAATCAATCACCACGACCACACTTTCCATGCTTACAATTTTTGGTATGAAATTTACCTTATTCAATATTATTGCTTTGTATTTGCTTCTGATTCTACTATATACTTAATACGGATTAGTTGAGATTTCGCCAAATCAATAATTTATATTGCAATATTAGGCGAATAAATTTTAAAACTTTGTTTAGGTTACAATTATTGCATACATCTTTCACTCATTTGTTAAGATTAATTTTAATAATTCATAGAACATGGTTAATTTTAATGTTAATCGATAATCTATATTTACCAATGTCGAAGGTAGGAATAGGTCAGAGGGAGACTTCTCCATCAAATAAGATAAATAATGCAATGAAGGAGTCACGCTGACAGAAAATGTAGACCGGTAAGTTGTTTAATTTATTATTATTACTATTATTATTTATTTATTTATTTTTTATTTTTTTGCAGAAAAGCAAGGATCTATATATCATCACTTTTGGAGTAAAAGTACAAGACCCTGACAATCTTTTCTACAAGGGAGACCAGAGTAGCCCCCCAAAGTAAAACAAAGAAACCAATATAGAAAAACCAATACAAAAAAGCCTAAAAACCCCTAAACAGCACGATTACAAACCACAAACTTAATGTGAGTGCAAAGAAAATCAGCAGTATGAGGCAAGCCCTTGAAGATCCTTCCATTCCTCTCTTTCCAAATGTAGTAAAGAGTAGCCAGTAGGCCAATTCTTTTCCTACTGCTAGACATGCCCTTGCCAGGGACACAGCTCAAGAACCAACTGATAACCAGCTCCAGAGAAGTGAAAGAGCAAACCTGCAACCAGGAGGCAATGCTTGACCAGACCTGTGCAGAAAAAGAGCATTGGAAAAATAAATGTCCCAGACTCTCATTCTGACAGCAGCAAAGCACACACCTATTCACCAGATAGAGCCCCCTCTGAATTAAATTATCCACAGTAGGCAGCTTATTCCTCATTACCATCATCCCCAGAAAAGCATGCTTATTATTATTATTATTATTATTATTATTATTATTATTATTATTATTATGGTTTTTGGTTAGAATAATGGAGGTAATGGTGTCTATTACCTAGCGATCCATCATCATCTTTTCTTCATTTTGTGCAGAAACCTTGGTTTTGCTGGTTATCGCCATCATTTTTCCATACAAAAACTTGTGTTATCGTCATCTTTGTAAGTGTTGGTATGAATTTGTAAAATTTATAATTTTTTATCTTTTAAGAATCTAAATATGAAACTTCTTATGCAATTTTTTTTATATGTTTTATTCGACAAAATCACACCTTTCGTTTGCATTATCTTTTGAAATACGTTAATGAAATCGAACTTTTACAATAATATTGTTTGACGTGCAGGGTTTGTTGCCATGATAATGTTAAGGTGGTAGAGTTAATAATTTCATGTAGTTCATTTTGATGTTATGTTATGTAAGTTTGCTCACATTATTGTGGTTTGCAAATGTCTTATTGGTCTTTATTTGTGCTCAACTTTCTTGCATATGGGTGACTCTATAGTTAAGCTAACAAGTGAAAATAGTGAGGTATCTCAAGAAGCAAGAGCAAAGATACATGCTACGGAAGCATGTCCGGAAGGTAATCGTCTTAGCTTGCTCTATTCCTATGGTCACATGCTCCCCCAATCAAATTTATTAGTAAAATTTATTTGTTAAAGATTAATTTTGAAATTAGTAAATAAACAAAAAAGTATGAAACATTGAAAATACTATATTTGTCATGAAAAAAGGCTTCAAAAAAATAAATAACTATAAATGAAAAATATGCTAAAAGTGTAGTTTCGAAATAACATCACCCAAAAATAAATGGAATGCATGGATTGGATTAGAGTACTTCATATTACTCCCTCCGTTTCAATCATTTATTTACCTTTTTGTATTCTTTGTTAGGGTCTTTTAATCAAAGGTAAACAAATAAATGAATTGGGCGAAAAGATTATCTTTCAAGAAATATAACTAACGCAAATTGATTGAACAATTGATTGACGACAAGTTCAATAGAGGTTAATTAATAATGGATTCGTATAAGTTAATATGTTAAATAAATCATCTTTCGATTAATTCCTCTTTTTTTTTTTGTGATCTAAGCCTCTAATCTATCTTTTCTTCACATTACTTCTTTTAACTTGCTGGTACTTTGAAGTTGATTTAAAGAACATATTTATCATATAATTTTACGTAAGTGACAATACAAGAGTAACCAATGATCTAGAAATTCACAAGCCATAGCTGTATTTACCACCATTTTGATAATTCACATTAAAAATGCATAGTCGATCTTTCTTAAGATGAGGTTAAATAACACCGTACTCGGATATATATGACAAGTTTTTTATTAATCCCTAGATATCAGGTTTTTTTCCTAAATATTTTATTTGGTCCGTTATAACTTTAATAAGGGATATTAGTACGTAAACATTGGTATGCCAACGGGGTAGGAAAATCATTTTCTACATCCTTACTCAAATCGTATAACAACATAATCATTGATATTCCAATGGAGTAGGAAATAACATGTGTCGCATTACAATAGTTCCAATTTGGGCAATATCAATTCGGTAAAATATGAAGTTTCATACTCCCTTAATCCCGGTCATTCGTTTGCCTTTGATTGAGATACATAGACCAAGAAAAGAGAATGAGCCAATTATTAGATAACAGGGAACAAATTGAGTATGGAGGATCAAATTGCTCATCCAAGGCATTCCTAAATAGAAATGCAAACACTTGACTGAGACATATAAAATGGAATAGGCAAACAAATGACCAGGACAGATGGAGTATCATATAAGAAATTTATTTCCTTATCCATTATATTATACATTTTGGGTTCAGATCAAGCTTGCGTCCTGAATTTGGATGTTACCTCAACCTACATCGACTACTTGCCAACCATATATGTACTGTGTTGGATTCGAAAAAATACGAGGGTATCATGTACAAATACCCAAAAAAAAAAAGAACATAAAGCATGTAAATTTAAATAAAAAATATTTAAATATGTCATGTTGAGATAAAGACGGGTCATTACAATTTGAGGCATAATTCGAGCCGAGCCGAACCACCAGATGAACATTGATGTTTTCGCGGTGAATGGTAACTAAAAAATGGGGATTACATAGTATGATTCGTATTTATAATATTCACCTCTAAGTATTTTGTTTTTTTTTTTTTTTTTTGCAGATATACAAGGAGCATGTAAAATGTGTGTGATGCACATCATGTATGCATTTAGGGCATGGTTATTATGATATGATGTTGGATATCAGGGCCGTCTTGGGGTTTTGGGGGGCCCTTTGCGAACTCTAAATATGGGGCCCTATATAACATTTCATGAAACAAAATCTTAAAAAATAAGAAAAAAAAGTACATAAATGTTAATACTAAAATTTGAACCTTAGATCCAATGTTTAAAATCCCAATTACTATCCAATAAGCCACTATCATTCATTGAATATTTAGTGTATTGTTTTTATTTATTCTTACCTTTACTTTAATTTCTGCCTAAAACATTTGGGACCTGTGCAGCCGCACGGCCCGCACGGGCCCAAAGACGCCCCTATTGGATTTACAAATAGTTAATTGTTTATACTCGATTAAAGACACATAAATGATTTTTATTTACATATAAATTATGACAATTACAATTATGCTCCCTCCTATTCATTTTAACTCTCCCCTTTCAAAAGGGCACGCAAATTAAGGGTATGATTATTTTATTGTAAGTATTGTGGTGGTGTAAGGTAATTGGAGAGAGATAAGGTATTATTGTGGGGTAAGATGATTAAAATAAGTATTGTTGTGGGGGTAAGGTGATTAAAATAAGATAAAGTATGAGTATTGTGAGGTATTGTTGTAGGGTAACGTGATTAAAATAAGTATAAAAGTTTACTAAATAAGGAAAGGGGGAGAGTTATATGAATAGATGAAAAAGGAAAGGGGGAGAGTTAAAATGAATAGGAGGGAGTAATATAATGCAATTTTGAAGAGCGCCTGTGCGGGTACGGGTTCAAAAACTAGTTTCGGATCTAAAAGAGAAAAGTTGATTAAAATTATATTTCTCATATTTTAATGGTCTTGGTTGTTAAAACCGATAAACCGCAACGATGTCTTTCTCGAAAAAATTTCGAAATTTTTAACCTAAGTTTTGAACATTATGATTGTCATAGTATTTTTCCAGAATGTTCACGAGTTTGAGTTCCAAATTTTGAAATTATTTGCAATTTTTATAATTTAATTTGGAGTTTACAATATAATATTGTATTTTCGGTCCATAATGAACAATACTAAGAAATCAAGTTGAGTTATTGTCAAAATATTAGTGAAGACTAAGTTTTGAGTCCTAAGAAGGTTAGGGTAATTAACTTGGACATAAATATGAATTTATGAGACGCCTTGTGATTTTAACAAGCTTATAATCACGCAAATCCATAAAAATCGATGAAATATACGATATTGGCTCTTAAAAGGCGATTTAGCATAAAATTAAGCATGTTTATACATATTATAATGCTGCATTTTTTTAATGATTGTCATATTCTTATTTTATATAATTTTGAATTATGTAATTTTACTTGGTATGGCCTTAATTTTTAATTGATATTTCCCGAAATGCATGGGAATATCTATTCGGTTGTAATTATTGTGATCTCGTATCATCGTTTTGTAATTTAATAGATTAATTTTTATTACAAATGTGTAATAGGAAATTATGTAATATTTATTTATTATTTGTAATTTCCCGGAGTTTCCATGAAGACGGTGTTACTTCGAGATGCGTGCCTAGACCGATGTTCAAGGGACCAATGGAGTTGGTTTCCGAATTTGTAATAGTTTATTAGATTTACTATTTCAGGAAGGCCATACTAGGATTTTTTTTATGCTTAGCATTTTCTTTATATGTTTGCATGCATCGCTAAATCGCCATAACTAAACATGCATTTTATTTTATCGAGTCATCGACCGTGTCAATTATAATTATCGTAGTTCATCGCTTTAGTTCACTTAAAACGTGATAGATAATAAATTGACATGACCTCTCGCTAAATTAATAATTGAGATATAGCCTTACCAAATAGTAGAACCCATGAAGTACCAATTTCATAAGGGAGTTAAGCCGGCTTCACCGTAATATAAACCTTGTTACTTTGGCGAAGTGGGGTAGTAAAATGTTATTACATCGAAATTTGGATTGAGCTCAACGGAAGTATTCGTGACCGTAGCCGCATGTGTTCCGGGCTAAAGACAAATATTAAAGTAATTTTATCGACCGAGAGTCTAGAAGTAGAATCGATTAAAGAATTAATCCACCGAGTTATATTGATAAGGGATGAATCGGCTCACCGTGCCCAAATTAATATGAATTTGGATATCGGGATCATTTATAATAGTTGGGTAGAGGTCACTATATGAATGCTTAAAACTTGTTTAAAATCTTAACAAGTATTATTATTATTTTTAAAACAATAGATGTTTATTAATTCCTTCATCTTTATTTTGTAGTCGAATTTGTTTTCTCATTTGCAATGGCAACTCCAAATTCAAATGCATCCACTAGCACGAACACTCTCACCAATGTTTCATGGCTCCGATCTTTCATGGATCGTTGTAAACTAGAAAAGAATGGGTCAAACTTCACCGATTGGGACGCCCAACTTCGCTTAGCCGCGGAGGGTACGATAAGATTCGTTACCTCACCGAGGCCTCTCCCACCGCACCGACCGCTAGGTCTACTCCCGCCGCTAGGCAAGCCTATGAGACTTACTAAAAGGAGTCGGCTGCGATCAAAAATGTGTTGATCTTTTCCATGGAGGCCGAACTCCAAAGGAGTGCTATAAAGATTAGCATCACCTATGAGATCTATACGAAGCTTGTGACCATGTTTTCACAAGCTCCGAGGATCATTCAATATGAAGCGGCATCCGCAGTCTTCGATCTCAACATTAAGGAGGGCCAAAAGGGTAGTCCTCACGTGCTCAAGTTGATGGAATATGTAGTGACATTGAAAATTCAAAAGGTAGACATTCCCGAAGAACTCATCATTGATCAAATTCTTCATTCCTTGAACAAGGTTAAAGCATATGTTCAATTCCGGGTGAATTTTAATATGCAAAACTTGAAAGTTTCCCTCGATGAATTGCACAAAATGCTTGTTCAAGCCGAGAGGGATATGGGGCTAAATGCTAGCACCACCAAGGATGTGCTCAACATCAATCAAAAGAGCAAGGGAAAATTCAAGAAAGGTGGCGCAAAGGGTAAGAAGCCAACCCCCTTTAAGAACAACGGAAAAGCTTGTGAAGCTAGCTCCTCTAAGTGCAAGAAGGGTGCCCCGCCCGGGGTCAAATGCCACTATTGTAATGGCATTGGGCATTGGAAGAGGAATTGTCCTAAGTACCTATGCGACATCAAAGTTGGAAAGTTTATTCCAGTAGGTAATTTAATTATCCCTCTCTTTTTATGTTTCGATCTCAACTTTGCTATTATGATACAAGTTGTGACAATTCCCTTTTTATTGTAATTAGGGCATCCGAGCAAGGACCAGGGCAAAGAAAATCAAGCCTAGAAGATCTTGAGGGAAGCTAGATGTAGCCGCCCATGGTGCTAGATCAATGGG
The DNA here is from genome assembly GCF_048544455.1 of Silene latifolia. Lineage (NCBI taxonomy): Eukaryota > Viridiplantae > Streptophyta > Magnoliopsida > Caryophyllales > Caryophyllaceae > Silene > Silene latifolia. The sequence continues at coordinate 106,615,034 of NC_133534.1, forward strand.
AGCTTGGCTTTATTTTGTCTTTATTTTGTGTTGTATTTTGGAATTTTAGAACAATTTTCAACTTCCTCGTTCAACTTGGGAATTTGCTATTTCCTAAAAAAATGGTTGTATTTTGGATTTTGGTAACTTGTTTTGCAACCTAAGTCGCTTACTTTATCGTATTGGTTGTTCTAAAATTTATCATCATATATTACTTGTATCTAGAAACATAAGATTATCAACTTAAATTGAATATATAGACGATTATAATGATCACCTCATTATATGTCCATAAGCTATGAATTCGATTCTCCTTATGTAATAGTGACTAAAAGTCACAACTCACTTATGAAAGATCAATTATGAAGTTAAGATTGAGTTGTTGAACTCATATAAGGGAACATTACCAACCTCATTTGATTCACCTATCTAACTCATATCGTCTTGTCTAAGTTATCCTTTTAAAATGTCTCGACTAAATCACTATTAAGTAGATATATGATTAATTTTTTTCTCCTTAACCATCATTATTTGTGGCTCAAAAGCTATCTTTGGAGAAATAGGTTATTTTTCTAAAGATAGAGTGAGAGTAATTTAGCCACAAGCCTTGAGAAGGTGGATTATTTAGCCACAAGCCTTGAGAAGGTGGATACTATGGAAGGAGACCAAAAGAAGATGTTCTTGTGGATACTATGCAAGGAGACCAAAAGAAGATGTTCTTGAGGATACTACGCAAGGAGACCAAAAGAAGATGTTCTTGTGGATACTACGCAAGGAGACCAAAAGAAGATGTTCTTAAGGATACTACGCAAGGAGACCAAAAGAAGATGTTCTTGAGGACAATACGCGAGGAGACCAAAAGAAGATGTTCTTGAGGATACTACTCGAGGAGACCAAAAGAAGATGTTCTTAAGGAAACTATATGAGGACATCAAAAGAAGGCGTTCTTTTGAAATTTAGATTATGATCTATGAAGTTACAAGAGATCTTAAAATTCGACATTTTACTTAAGAGCCCTATGAAAATAAAATGATATCTATGCAATTAAATGGATTTATTTTTGATTGTTGAGACCAATCCAAGGTGAATAGAAGTTTATGATTAAGAGTTGCAATAGAGTGGCATGTCGATGTCTACAGAACTAAGTTAATTGTTAACTAAGCTAAGGATTAAAAAACATTGCTATTCATTATGAAAGTAAGTAAAGTATCAAAGCCACTTCCTAAATGGGTATTTTGAAAGTGATATGTGAATGACATATATGGTTTTGATTAATACTTAGGGAAGCAATGAGAATTCCATTATGTAGTGTTTCCATGGAGAAACATGTGTACACATGGACTTGAGTGGGAGCAAATGACTGTCATGTTCAGACATGAAGTTCAGTGGGAGCGATCATCCTCCATGAATCGTATGACTTATTACTCATTAAAAAATGACGTGCAAATAGGTGATGTGACCATTATTTGGGCATATTTAGTCCCCGAATTAGCCTCGTTCCTATGCTTTTTAGTGCATATTTGGGTCATTTACTATCTTTAGTCCTTTGTTTTGCATATTCTTTGAGGTTTTGTTTCCTTGGTAGGAGAGGAGTGCAAACATTGCATTTTCATGGCAAAATAGAGCTAAATTGATCGAATCTAATGACCAAGCGTCAAAGAGAAGACAAGACTAGAAGGCCTTTGTACATATTATAGTAGACAGGCAATGATGAAGAAATCCTTGCATCCCTGACAAAATCCCGGAGGATTATTGGAAGAAGAGAGGTAGAAAAGAAGAAAAGGAAGGCTGGGACGAGATCCACTCGTCCAACCAGGCAGGACGCCCACCGAAGACTGCAAGAATCCGAGCGTCTTTGCCATAGGGACGCCCGTCCAGAAGCCTCCCGGCACGCTCATCCAAAGAGCAATCCGCTCGTCCAGCCACCTGAGAATCTGCTTGTCCCGACCCTTGGACGCTCGGATTGTGTTACAGACCCACACGACCTCTTCTTGCTCCATGAAAGATGCGCATATTTTTGAATGACCGGCAAAAAAGAGACTCGCATCTTTTCTGAGAGGAGCGATTCCTCAAGGACTTAATCGTCAATTAAGCCCTTAGTAAACCCTAATTTATGTACCTAATCCCCACTATAAATACCCCATTAGTCTAACTAGAGTAGTCATGTTCTTCGTATCAATCTTTAGTGTAGTTTATATCATTCTAATCTCTTCTTAATCTTGTAATCAACTTTTAATCAAGTCTTAATACAAATCTCATTTCCTTAATTTCATCTTTTGTTCATCTTTTATTTTGGGTAATTGAAGATTATTTGAGTTATTATTGGGAGATTGACATCCTTCTAATCATTCATCAAGTACTTCTATTATTCTTTGCTTTATTTTGGAATCATTATTAGGTATAATTCTCTTAATCCCTTTTTAATTATTGTTAATCATCTTCATTTATTCATCATGTTTTGCTTTGTTAAAATGATTGACAACCTTGTTAACATGTTAAACTTGATAATGAGTGAGTAGTTTTCTTAACTAGGGTTAATGGGTAATTAGGGGAAACCAACATGGGGGATGATTCATGCTTAATTTAATATGTTTTCATAATTTATTTGCTTTCTTGTTGTGATCTCAACTTATGCACATTTTATGTTTGATGAAATGCGATCCTATGAATCCTTGCATTTTTTCCCCATCACTTACCTTTTGAATGAGACCTGTAAGACATAAACCAACTCGAGTCTCATTAGACCATGCATATAGTTGAGTAGGGAGGATTAAGTCGACTTGTTGATGTTGTACAATCTAATCGATTCGGCTCCGGGACCCAAACCTTCCTAGTATTGTAAGATATAAACCAACTCGATCTATCACAACAATAATTGCTTGCTTATAATTTGAGAATATGTTTGTATGATCAATTCCCATCAATCCCTTATGACCCCATGACACCCTAGTGCTTTTAATCAATTGTTTACATCTCATTTTAATCATCTTGCTTGTTTACTTTTATTGCTATTTATTTTAGTGATCTTCTTATCTCAACCCAAATCGTGACACCACTAGGCACCGCTCTTTGCAATCGAAAATCCTACATCAATACCCGTCCCTTAGGATCTGACCTTTACTTGCCTCTTTGATAATAGTAGAGTTGTTTGTGAAGTTATAAATATTGTTTTGGTCTAGGTGCTCCTAACGACAAGTAACCGAAAATTAAGCTCCAAGTGAGTCTGACCAAAAAATGGCGCCGTTACCGGGGACGGTGTTAACTTGATTTGATTTTCTTAGATTGTTATTAGTTGTGTCTTTCTTTGCCTTGGGTAAGTAGAACTCTTCAAGGTTTGTGCTAATTCTTTTCGAGTTGTTCAATATTTTTCAAGATGGATATTATAGATTGTTTTGTTGAGGACCACTTGAGTATACCTTTCTTCAAGGATCCCATGCAAGCATTGGAAGCCTTAGAAGCAAGTGAGGCAAACAATATGCATTGGGAGTTGGAGGTATATATTTTTGAGGCCGCTCTAGCTAACAAAGAACATACTCACAAGCAATCCGAATTAGTACATAACATCCTTGTGGAAGCATATCAACCTATAGAACAAGAGCAATCAATCATAGAAGACATCTTACAAGCCGAAGAGCAAGAAGAATTTGTCATGGAATTTGAGTATGACGAGGTTGATGAATCTAAGACCAAACCCGTGATTGTTAATGACAAACTTGATGAAAATCAACTGGGCAAATTGCTTGATGTGTTGAAACAACATGAAAAGGCTATAGGTTATAGTCTAGATGAACGTAAGGGGATAAGTCCCAACTTTTGTATGCTTATAATTCATCTAGAGGAGGACCATAGACCTACCATTCAATCTCAAAGGAGATTAAACCCCCACATGCAAGAAGTTGTCAAAGGAGAGGTTATGAAATTACTTAATGCGGGAATCATATATCCCATATCGGACTCTTTTTGGGTTAGCCCCGTTTAAGTGGTACCTAAGAAAGAAGGTACCACGGTGGTGACAAATGAAAAGAATGAGCTAATACCCACAAGGAAGATCACCGGTGGGCGTATGTGTATTGACTATCGAAAATTGAATTCCGCAACAAGAAAGGATCATTTCCCCTACCATTCATTGACCAAATGCTTGAGAGGTTAGCCTCTAACAAGTTCTTTTGCTAACTTGACGGGTATTCGAGATTCTTTCAAATCCCTATACACCCGGATGACCAACACAAGACCACCTTCACATGTCCTTATGGTACTTTTGCATATAGGAGGATGCCTTTTGGCTTGTGTAATGCCCCTGCCACTTTTCAAAGATTCATGATGAGTGTCTTCTCCGATTACCTAGAGACCATAATGGAAGTTTTTATGGATGATTTTAGCGTTTATGGAAAAGACTTTGACTCATGTTTGCATAATCTCTCTCTTGTATTGCAAAAATGTGAAGATGTTAGTCTTGTTTTAAGTTGGGAAAAGTGCCGCATCATGGTCAATGAAGGAATTGTTTTGGGTCATTTAATCTCGGAAAAGGGCATCGAGGTCGATAAAGCTAAGGTCGAGGTGATAGAGAAACTTCCACCTCCCATGAATATTAGAGGGGTGAGAAGTTTCCTCGGTCACGCGGGTTTCTATCGCCGTTTCATAAAAGATTTCTCAAAAATAGCAAAATCCCTCACTCAACTCTTACTTAAAGATGCCCAATTTCAATTCACTGATGAGTGTGTTGAAGCCTTTAATAGAATCAAGGAAGCACTAATCTCAGCACCGATCATTCAACCACCAAATTGGGAACTACCATTCGAGATTATGTGTGATGCTAGTAACTACGCCGTTGGAGCGGTTCTTGGCCAACGGGTAGGGAGTGCTCTACATGCTATCTACTATATAGGCAAGACTCTTGATTCTTCCAAAGTGAACTATGATACCACCGAGAAAGAGCTTCTTGCCATTGTCTATGCTTTGGACAAATTCCGTTCCTACTTACTTGGATTCAAAGTGATTATCTTTTCGGATCACAGCGCCCTTCGACATCTCTTAATAAAGAAAGAGGCAAAACCAAGGTTGTTAAGATGGATTTTGCTTCTTCAAGAATTCGACTTAGAAATAAGAGAAAAGAAAGGAGCCGAGAACGTAGTGGCGGATCACTTGTCAAGGATCCGGTTTCACGATGAAGAAGGAGAAACGCCGATCAATGACTCATTTCCCGACGATATCTTGATGGCCATCCAAACACAAAATGAAAGGCACATCACCCCATGGTTTACCGATTATGCCAACTATATTGTTGGAAGAGTACTCCCTCCAAATTTGAATTACAACCACAGGAAGAGGTTCTTATTCGAAGTAAAGAGGTACTTTTGGGATGACCCAAATCTCTACAAAGAGTGTAGTGATGGGCTCTACCGGAGGTGCATCCCTCAATGGGAAATTCAAGGAGTCTTGGAAGGATGCCACTCATCACCTTACGGTGGACATCATGGAGCAAGGAGAACCATTGCAAAAATTCTTCAATCGGGCTTCTATTGGCCTACTTTGTTCCAAGATACAAGGGAATTCATCCTTCATTGCGATGCTTGTCAAAGGATGGGAAATATCTCTTGGAGAAATGAAATGCCACAAAGGGGCATAGTAGAGGTGGAGATCTTCGATATTCGGGGGATCGACTACCAAGGGCCGTTCGTGACATCCAAGGGAAACTAATATATCCTTGTGGCCGTAGACTACGTCTCAAAGTGGGTAGAGGCAATTGCCACCCGAACCGATGATGCAAAAACCGTCACTAAGCTCTTCAAGAAGATAATCTTCCCAAGATTTGGAGTCCCTAGAGCAATCATAAGTGATGGAGGAACGCATTTTCACGAAAAGAAGCTCGCATCCCTTTTGACCAAATATGGTGTTCAACATAGAACCAGCTTAGGATACCATCCTCAAACAAGCAGTCAAGTTGAAGTTTCAAATAGAGAGATCAAGCAAATTCTTGAGAATGTTGTGAACAAGACTCGTAATGAGTGGAGCATGAAGCTTGATGACGCTCTTTGGTCTTAATGGACGGCTTATAAGACCCCCATAGGAGCCTTTCCTTACAAACTTGTATATGGGAAGGCATGCCACTTGCCAATCGAGTTCGAGTACAAAGCTTTTTGGGCAATAAAAGCTCTCAGCCTTGACCTGAAATTAAGTGGTCAAAGAAGGATGATACAAATTCAAGAGTTGGAAGAATTCCGACTACAATCTTATGAGAATGCCAAGATCTACAAGGAAAGGACAAAGTTGCTCCATGATAAGAGAATCAAGCAAAAAGCCTTGCACAAAGGAGATAAAGTCCTTCTATTCAATTTCGGATATCGACTCTTTCCCGGGAAGTTGAACTCTAGATGGATGGGTCCTAATGTGATAATCGAGGTAGGCAAGTATGGAGACTTTGAGATCAAAGCGGAAGATGGAAGCAAATTCAAGGTCAATGGCCAAAGATTGAAGCCATATTATAAGGGAGCATTTATTGGAGAGGTCTAGGTCACCTACCTCGGGCCTCCTCATCCTTGAAGAAATCATCAAAGGGAGAGTTTGGTGGAGTCCTCCCTAAACCACCACTTGTAAATATACTAACCCTTCTAACTTGTATTTTTAACTTTATTGTATCCTTTTATCATAAACATGATTCTTTCCATGAGAGTAGGTGAGGGAGGGTCACTAATCTTTTTGATGGATGAAGGTGTTGGGGTTGGTGTCCTTAACAGTTAGTGCAAGGACTTATAAACCTCTAAAAGGATCAAAGGGCATACTTTGGTATTATTATCAGTTGATCCACGTTTATCAATAACGGTTGGCTTGCTAGATAAGTTTGACGTTATTGTCATACAGATGGCGGTGATCAACTGGTCCCTAAAAGTCACACCTATAGGATACGTTCGAGAGATGTGACGGTATGAAAATACTGTCATGTAGATGCCAAAATTGACTAACCAGTTAGTCCGAGTTATTTGACTAGTAATTAGTCAAATATGTGATGTTGAGATATTATATTTAATACGGATTAAATATCATGGGCTAAGGCGAATTAACCAGTTAATTCGTAAAATTAAATATACGTGATTTATATTTAATTAAATGTATATTAAAAATAATTATACAATATTTTGTTTTGTCGGACACGTATTAATAATTCAACTAACCCGTATTATTAGCTGATGCCTTAATTTCCGATAACCGATAACAGTTTATAATACAAACCCGTCATATACATTTTAGTATTTAACGAACCGGACCTCGAGTTAAAACCAAGAGGAAGTGGAAGCCCACTTCCCCTTGTGGGTCACGGTTTTGGCCGAAATAGGAGAACAAAAGGAGACCTCCTCCTTCTGTTAAACCTAATCATCATTTGAAACAAAAATTAGGGTTTTGAAGAGTATTCTTCTCTGAAAAACCTGAGATCTCTCATCTCGACAAAACTCACATCAGTTCTCCCTATATTGCAAGGCAATCGGAGAACACTGTTCTAGCACAAGGGCATATCTCGGACAAAGTCTTGGGTGTAACGATTAGGAGGAAATCTGCTTTGATTTCTGTTCTTTACGCCGCAATTTAAAGGACCCGAGGTTATTTCTTGTTCCTTATCGTTTCACTTGTATTTATGTTTTATGAAAATAATCACATGTTTAAATTTACGTTATAGTCCTAAATTTAAAGGGTAGTATACGGATATTAACCCACAAGTGGTATCAGAGCGAGGTTACGTAAATTTTTCTATGTGTTTTTCATAAAACGTTTTTGAAACGATGATTTTGTGCTTCGAATTCCGTGCCATGTATACACGGCTGATTCGGTTTTTGTTTTTTGTTGAAACCGTGACATGTTTTACACGGTTTTATCACCTTGTTTTCGTTTTGTTTCATACATATTGTTGTTTTATACGGAGATTATAACAATATGTCAAGTTTTATCAAATTGTTAAATTTGTTTTAATGCGTTTTTGATCGAATTTGCATTTGATCTTGTCTCGAAATATGTTTTCACGAGGGTTTTGAATTTTCCAGAGATTTTTGCACTCGATCGACCATGGTTTTAATCGATCGAGTGGCTTTTCTGTATAATTTTTGCTCGATCGAGTCCCTGCTGTACTCGATCGACCCTGTTCCAAAACTTTTTGCTCGATCGAGTCCTTGCTGTACTCGATCGACCTGCTTTCAAAACCCCTCTGCTCGATCGAGTTGTCCTCGTACTCGATCGAGTAGTTTTGCTGATATAGGCACTCGATCGACCACCAGTTTAGTCGATCGAGCACCTCCTGATTAGCATACCTCTCGATCGACTTGCAGTTCGATCGATCGAGCCCTCTTCCCCTCGATCGAGCACTTATGTCCCTGGATCGAGGGATTTCGTCTTTAACAGCTTTGAAAATTTGTTTCTTTTGATTTAAATTTTCTTATGGCTTCAATATGTACTTTATACGGATATAGTACACTCGCTTAATAGTGAATCGGTTCACTCACGTACCATATAGTTGTTTTAAAGCGTCTTTAAAATGACGGATTATAATGGATTAAAATTAAATGATAGAAGCGGTTTTATCACATGAATTTTAATCATTAAAAGGTGGTTTGGATAAATTTAACATAATTACGGAATTATGTCACGAATGAATTTGTTTTTAGTTGATGCATTTTTATTTATCGTTAATTTATGAATGCCGTGAATGCCTTTTAATTACGTATTTAATTTTACAAGCGGTTGTAACTTAGTGTGGCCTTAGTAGAACGTGTTACCGAAATGATGGAACACGGTCTTGGTTGTATTTTGAGATCTCGTATCTCCGTTTTGGATTTTTCACTTGTAATTACAGTTTTAATTAGAATGTAAATAGGTTTATATTTTGTAATTTTAATTGTAATTTTTGAGAAGACCAAAGATGGAGACCGGATGCTCACTCCCGCTACCTGGATCAAGATGGAACATCAAGACAAGCTTTTCGGGTCCAACGGTGGATTCCAAAGTTGTATTATGTTCTTATACTAGGATAGGCCACACTAGGAAATTTTTATTTACGTATTGCATTCATTCTTATATTTATTTTTGCTACGATAATTTGCATCATATTCCGCCTAAAAACCAAACCACCTAATTTATTGCATGAAAACTGACACATATAGAGGTCACGAGTTAGTTTTCATTGACATTCTCATGTCACACGTTTTAAGCCATCATCCAAATAAATTCATTCACGACAGACGCTAGTTATTCGTTCACTTAAAATGAATTATAATTTTGTTGATGGGATCTTCCTCGTATAAACTAAAATTGAGAACAGTCTTTATAGGTCAAACTCCAATGAGTCCCTTCTTCGTCGGTAGGCATACTATGACCCCTTCTACGTCGGGTAAGTTGGAACCGATTGACCTATTTTATCTCAACACTATGGTCACTCGTACGATCCTGTGATCATGGTGGACTATAGATAGGATTTACAGAAATCTATCGACCAAGAGTTCTTCCGGAAGAATTAGCTAAACAGTTGGCTTATCAATTTACAGAAATTGAGTCTTGGGATCACTTGTATCTTTCTTGAGGGAGATCAATTATGCAAGTGCGAGAGTCTACATGTTTAAAATGAATTTTAAAATAGACTTAAATCACCTCGATGAGTTGCTTATTTCGTTTTGTTTTTTCTTTCTTTTTCAGTGTAGATCACGTTTTTAACTGCTAAACAACAAATGGCTGGTTCAAGTGATAACCCAATGCCAAGTGCCACATTGGACCGTGAGTCCTGGCTTCGGATCTTCATGAGTCAGATGAATCAGTCTACTCGACTGAAGAATGATGGATCCAACCGCGGGATCGGGAGGCGGATTACGGAATCCGCCGCCGACGGAAAGCTCGGATATCCGCTTGAGCCCATGCCGTTAAACCCAGGCCCCACGGCGGAATTAACGAAATCAACAAGTATAACGATTTCGCTTTAGAAGCGGGTGCGGTAAAGAACGTACTTATTTTTGCAATGGAACCCAATTTGCAGAAACGCTTCATAGCCCAAGGTGCAAACAAGATTTTCACCACGCTCACTAAGGAATTCTCGAAAGCACCGAGAATCGTGACCTATGAGCATACCACTCGCTTCTTTGATGCGAGACTCCAGAAGGGCCAACCGGTTAGCCCACACATTCTCAGCATGATTGAGAATGTCGAGAAGCTGGAGACCTTTAACTGTAACATCAGCGAGAATATTGTTATCGACCGTATTCTTCACTCACTCCACGATGGTTATTCGCAATTCAGAGCGAATTACTATATGAATGATTTGAAGAAAACTCCCCATGAACTGCACTCCCTTCTCGTATGCACCGAGAAGGACATGAAGTACGAGTGGGAGCTCGAAACAGGATGTTCTCGTTGTGTCAAACAAAGGGAAAGGTAAGGGCAAAGCTCAAGCAAACCTAACGAGAGGTAAGGCGAAGTTCAAGAAGTCGGGTTCAGGTAAGAGTGGTCCTGGTGAGTCGAGTAACTCATCAGGCATGACAAAGAGCAAGAGTGAAAACATGGAATGCCACCATTGCCACAAGACTGGGCATTGGAGACGCACATGTCCTGTTTATCATGAGGACTTAAAGGCAGGTCGTGTTAAACCTGTTGGTATGTCTTCTCTCTCTTCTACTTTTATTCATATGATTGAGATTAACCACGCAAGTTACGGAACTTGGGTACTTGATACTGGTTGTGGTTCTCATCTGTGTAATCATGTGCAGGGGCTCCGAAACATCGAACCCCTCGTAAAGGGTGAGGTGGACTGCGTGTCGGGAATGGAGCAAGAGTAGCTGCCATCTCCAAGGGGACATATGTGATCCAGCTTCCAAGCGGATTTGAGTTGTCATTATATGACTGCTATTATGTACCTAGTCTTTCCAAAAACATTATTTCAGTTTCTGCGCTTGATAAACTTGGTTTTTCATTTGTAATAGAAAATAATGCTTGCATTTTCTCATTACACGATATGATTTACGGCAAGGCAGTCTCCATGAACGGAATTTATGTTTTAGATCAGACCACGGAAATATTACACGTAATGAATAAAAAGTTAAAGGTTGGTGACAAAGATCAAACGTATCTATGGCACTGCCGTATGGGACACATTAATGAGAAACGCGTAAAACAGCTCATCAAACATGGAGCTATCTCGGCCTTTGATTTTCAATCATTTGGCACGTGTGAATCATGTCTCATCGGTAAGATGACTCGGATTTCCTTCAAAGGTGTTGGAATGCGCGCTGCTGACCTATTAGGACTCATACACACGGATGTATGTGGACCTATGTCAATCACCGCACGAGAAGGCTATAGGTATTTCATCACTTTCACGGACGATTTGAGTAGATATGGCTATGTCTACTTAATGAAGCACAAAAGTGAATCCTTTGAGAAATTCAAGGAATACCAAAATAGGGTACAGAACCTGTTGGGTAGAAAGATAAAAACACTGCGTTCGGATCGTGGTGGCGAGTATCTTTCTCACGAGTTTGATCAACACCTAAAGGACTGTGGGATTGCCCTACGAGTTAACTCCACTGGAACACCTCAAATTTGAATGGTGTGTCCGAACGGAGAAATCGAACACTACTTGATATGGTTCGATCCATGATGAGTCACACGGTTTTACCTGATTCATTATGGGGTTATGCTCTTTTGTCAGCCGCTCTAATACTTAACCGAAGTCCGTCTAAAGCTGTTGACAAGACTCCATATGAACTATGGAAGGGAACGGTCCCTAACTTGTCCTTTATACGGGTTTGGGGCTGCGAGGCTTATGTCAAGTGGAGACACGAGGATAAGCTCGGCCCGCGATCGGCCAAGACATACTTTATAGGTTATCCTAAAGGAACACTTGGTCATTACTTCTATTCGCCAACCGAACAACGCGTTTTTGTTGCGGCTAGTGCGACATTCTTAGAGAAGGAATTTTCGAGAATGCAAAGAGTGATAGAACCTTCGACCTGTCGGAGATTCCAGAACCAAACACCGAGCAACCATTAGAGGAACCTGTTCCTTCAATCCCGGCTGCGGTGAATATTCCTGAGGAACCTAGGAGGTCGGGAAGAGTCTCTATTCCTCCGGACAGATACATTGGTATGGTCGAGGAACATGACATAGATGACGTTCTACTCTTAACGAGTAGTGAACCCGCAACCTATAAAGGTGCCATGACAAGTTCTGACTCAAAGCTATGGTTTGAGGCCATGCAATCCGAGATGGACTCCATGTATGAGAACAACGTGTGGGATCTTGTTGACTTTACCGCTAAGGTTCGTCCCCTTCAATGCAAATGGCTTTACAAAATAAAGCATTCTGTGGAAGGTCAACAAGATATCTACAAAGCACGACTAGTTGCTAAAGGTTTCACCCAAGTGCCAGGTTTGCACTACGATGAGATTTTTGCACCCGTAGTCATGCTGCGTTCCATTCGGATTATCTTAGCGATCGCCGCTTTTCATGACTATGAAATTTGGCAAATGGATGTGAAAACCGCCTTCTTAAACGGCTTTTTGGAGGAAGAGTTGTACATGGTACAACCCGAAGGTTTCATTGATCCAGTACATCCTAAGAAAGTGTGCAAACTTAAGCGTTCCATTTATGGACTTAAGCAAGCATCAAGGAGTTGGAATCATCGCTTCGACCAAGTGATAAAAGACAATGGATTTACTCGATCGGTCGAGGAACCATGTCTATATATCAAGTCGAGTGGGAGCAAGATTGTCTTCCTAATATTGTATGTTGACGACATACTCCTGATTGGGAATGACATACCTCTCTTAACTTCGGTGAAAGTATGGTTGAAAAACCATTTCCGGATGAAAGATCCGGGAGAGGCACGAGAGAATTCTAGGCATCCGTATCTATCGAGATAGATCACGACGGATGTTATCTCTCGATCAGAGTCTTACATAGACAAAGTCCTAGAGAGATTCAGCATGACTAACTCCAAGAAGGGGTTCCTTCCTATGGCTCCAGGGGTGCATTTGAGCGATCTCGGGCACAGAGACACCGGAAGAGAAAGAGCGCATGACACGGATTCCTAATGCTTCGGCTATAGGATCAATCATGTATGCCATGATATGCACACGTCCGGACGTGGCATATGAATTGAGTATGACAAGTCGATTCCAACAGCATCCAGGTGAACCACATTGGCTGGCTGTCAAGAACATTCTTAAGTACCTACGGAGGACTAAAGATTGGGCATTGACTTATGGAGGCTCTCAAACGCTATGCGCAACCGGTTACGCAGATGCTAGCTTCCAAACGGATCGAGATGACTCGAAATCTCAGTCTGGATTCGTGTTTACTCTTAATGGCGCTGCAGTCAGCTGGAAGAGTTCGAAACAAACTGTTACAACAGATTCTACGACTGAGTCCGAGTACTATGCCGCGTCTGAAGCTACAAAGGAAGCGATATGGATGCGTCAATTCTTACATGGGCTCTTTGTAGTGCCTAGTTCGAATGACCCGATCACCATCTATTGCGACAATAGTGGTGTCATCTTCCAAGCTAAGGAGCCAAAGTCTAGCAACAAGTCTAGACATGTACAACGGAAAGCTCATCTAATCCGGGATTACGTGGAGCAAAAGGAAGTAGTGATAGAAAAGATTGCTACTGATGATAACATAGCAGATCCTCTCACTAAAGCATTACGACAAGATAAGCATGAAGGGCACGTTAATTCCATGGGAATCAAACGTGTTCCTGAGTTGTAGTACTCTTTTATGGATGAGATTCATTCTCTTTTGTACTCTATACGACATCATCGTTTTGATATTTTATATATATATATATATATTTTGTTTTTCATGTGGAATTGTACGACAATTTTGAACACCACAAAGTGAACTGAACAAACATCATATCTTGTTAGTCCTTAATTGCCCACATGAGCTGATAACTCGGCAATTATTTCGTGACGTTGGTTGATGGTGGGTTCAACGAGCCATAAGTCAACCGGTTGACTGACCAATCACAGAGGCGATTTATACGGATATTTCGTAGGACACAATTGTGACATCGACGTGGAGTCCTAAATGTTTTACAACATTCGTTGCCCGGTCGTGGATAGGACTTCCATGGTGATCCTAAGAGTCGATTCTTTGACTATCGACTGTCTCTTGAGACTACGGCAGATTTTGGGTGACTTTGGTTTCTTTCTCACGGTCATCCGTAACAGGGGCCAAGTAGATTTTTTTCGGGTCATTTCATTGTGCTTAGATCGGAAGGAGTCGAGTTGAAGGAAATATTCAGCCTTTATCGGGTACTCGATATTTCTCAGGGCCACTCGAGGAGTCAGAATCGAAATGCATGGCCATGCTCGGATACGGATTCGTTTTATCGGTTAAGTTACTCTCTAGTCGGGGAAACCACTCTAGATACGGATCGATTGTAAAATACGACCTTTGTGGATCCAGATCCGCAAATTGTTTTACATTGAGTGGGAGAAATTTTAAATGAATATGAGAATCGGTTATCGCACCTACACTTGTTCGGACAAGTGGGAGTTTGTTGGAGCTTGTGTCCTCCAGTTAGTGCGGATAACGTCATTGCACATACACTTGTACGGACAAGTGGGAGCTTGTTGGGGTTGGTGTCCTTAACAATTAGTGCAAGGACTTATAAACCTCTAAAAGGATCAAAGGGCATACTTTGGTATTATTATCAGTTGATCCACGTTTATCAATAACGGTTGGCTTGCTAGATAAGTTTGACGTTATTGTCATACGGATGGCGGTGATCAACTGGTCCCTAAAAGTCACACCTATAGGATACGTTCGAGAGATGTGACGGTATGAAAATACTATCATGTAGATGCCAAAATTGACTAACGAGTTAGTCCGAGTTATTTGACTAGTAATTAGTCAAATATGTGATGTTGAGATATTATATTTAATACGGATTAAATATCATGGGCTAAGGCGAATTAACGAGTTAATTCGTAAAATTAAATATACGTGATTTATATTTAATTAAATGTATATTAAAAATAATTATACAATCTTTTGTTTTGTCGGACACGTATTAATAATTCAGCTAACCCGTATTATTAGCTGATGCCTTAATTTCCGATAACCGATAATGATTTATAATACAAACCCGTCATATACATTTTAGTATTTAACGAACCGGACCTCGAGTTAAAACCAAGAGGAAGTGGAAGCCCACTTCCCCTTGTGGGTCACGGTTTTGGCCGAAATAGGAGAACAAAAGGAGACCTCCTCCTTCTGTTAAACCTAATCATCATTTGAAACAAAAATTAGGGTTTTGAAGAGTATTCTTTCTCGAAAAACCCGAGATCTCTCATCTCGACAAAACTCACATCAGTTCTCCCTATATTGCAAGGCAATCGGAGAACACTGTTCTAGCACAAGGGCATATCTCGGACAAAGTCTTGGGTGTAACGATTAGGAGGAAATCTGCTTTGATTTCTGTTCTTTACGCCGCAATTTAAAGGACCCGAGGTTATTTCTTGTTCCTTATCGTTTCACTTGTATTTATGTTTTATGACAATAATCACATGTTTAAATTTACGTTATAGTCCTAAATTTAAAGGGTAGTATACGGATATTAACCCACAGAAGGAACTAGTTTTCAAGAAGGGGGAAGCTTTTTATCGAGGTAAAGGAAAATCAAGAGAAATCCGCTCGTCCCGAGGTAAAGACAACTGTCCAAACGGGAATCCGAGCGGCGAAAAGAGAATCCGCTAGTCCAAAAGGAGCTGACAAGCAGATATTTTATCCTGATCCAGAATCTGAGCGTCTTTGGGGCCAATCCGCTCGTCTTACTCTAGAAGCCCGTCACATCGAAAATCCGCTCGTCTTTTTGCTGCAAGATTTTGGGATTTTTTCCTGTAACGAAATCCGAGCGTCTCTTAGACAAAACGCTCGTCCAACTTCAGCAAAGACGCTCGTCCCGACTTCGATCCGCTCGTCCTTGTTGTTTTAAATTTTGGAAAAACTCGCTGTAAGAGAATCTGAGCGTCTTCCCAGGAATCCTCTCGTCCCAAAACGAAGGAATCCGAGCGTCCCAAGGTCGAATCCGCTCGTCCCCCTGCGACCTTTACTTCCGGTTTTCGCGATTTTATTTCTCCCCCACCACACAATTTGTGACACTTCATCCTTCCTTCCACTTATATTATAAACCCCCTCCCTTATGACTCCAAAACATATCCCAAGCACTCATTCACTCCAGAAAAACAAAAACTCCAATTTCTAGGGTTTCAAAAGATTCAAAGGCAGAGATCTAATCCACAAAAAGCATCTCCATACTTCAACAAATCAAACTCAAAATCTACAATCAATGAATGGGACCAAGAGGATCTTCATTTAGGGAAAGAAGAAGGCTAAGAGTGAGAGGAAGCTCATCTACTTCTCACATCAACACTCTAAGGAGGGAACATGAAGAGATTGTGGATCTCACCAACCTTGGCAATTTTTCCAACATTGAATTTGTGAACGATGTTCAAAGGCTTGTCTTTCACCGACTACTTGGTAAGAATAATCTTCCTACCAAATTTCTATGCCATAATACATTGAGAAAGCTTGGAATATACCATCAAACGGAAGCCCTTTTTGAGTTGTTTGGTCTTTCTACCTTGTTCCACTTACATGAGCAAACCTACAGGCCTCTTATTCTTGAATTCTTAAGTTTCTTAAAGATCACAACTTTGAACAAAACAATTTTCATAGAGTTTAGATTGGAGAATGTGACAAGGATGATGACTCTTGTTGAGTTTGCAAATGTACTCGGTTTGGATGTTTTGCCTACCCGAACATCAAGACGTAATAAGTATAGTGTGCCACCATTTTGGAGAGCCATGACCGGTCGAGAATTTTTAAATATCAAGGAATGCTTGGAGTTTCACATCCAAAACCCTATTCTAAGGCTCACTTACCGGTTCTTATCCGGAACTATTCTTGCACGCCGTGACCCGGCAATTGTGAATGAACTCGATCTTGTATTTATGGAGTCATATCTTGAAATCCAAGGACGAGGTGGATATCATTTTAATGAACCTCTTGTACTACTTGAGAAGTGGGCTAAGTTTAGAAATGGGGATGACGATGGGATGAAGCATATCGTCAATGGAGGACTCATTACAAGGCTCGCGAAGCACTTCAATCCAAGGTTCAATAAAAATAATGAGTACACTCCACTCTCCGGGAATACAAGGATCAATGAGGAACTACTTCTTGTGCAACATCATTGGATAACACACGAAGGTGTTGAAAAGAGGATCAAATGGACAACAAAGGGAAGTAACCCTATCTACATGCCAATGACCGGTTTACCGAGAATTTCACCAAGGAGGGGTCCCCTATCCCCAATCCCGTCGTACCTCATCCCCGCAAACCCGAACCAAGCAAATCAAGCACGTCCACCACCAAACCCCCAACAACAACAAGAGCCACAACAACAAAATGAAAAGATTAAGATACCTCCCTACCCTTTTCAATACCAACCATACAATCACCCTAACCCCTTCATTCTTCCCCGAGATGATTTTGTGAGGGGGATTCTCCAAGACATGCATTTCCGTCAATATGAAGCCGCCGTGGATAGATACTGTACTCTATATCAACAATTCCACCATTTGGTTCAACAAGGGAAGGTTAGCGAGGAGGGAATGTTTCCCTCTTGGGCCCGATTGGACATTCTCTTCCCAAACTCGGAAAAAGCAAATGGACGAGCAAATGGGCAAGAAGGCGGAGGGAGCGATAAATCTTGTGGTGGAGATACGGTGGAGGTCAATAGTGAGGAAGATGAGTTTAGGAACTTCAATGCGAGTGATGCATCCAAAGAAGTTTTGGATAGTGACCTAGAGGGAGATAATGGCGATCTCTAGAGATCTCTTCATAGCTAGATGGAGCGGGCATGAGGCACCCATCAAAGCTTAAGTGACATTTCCTTATCCTCTCTCTTTTTAATTTTCATGAAAAAAATTTGATGTTTTGATAATTTGTACCATATTTGTCTTATGTTTGAGGAGTCCTACCAACATGGAGGACTAACACCTTGGCTTCATTAAGGTGTTCTTTTTATTGTTCCCAACTTGTAAAATCCAAAATGACAATTTGTAGTTTCATGCATTGAATTCCATGTGCATGAACTACCCCGAAATTCAAGACGTTAGAAATAATGTCTATTTTGGTTTGGGGAAGTCCATGCATATGCACCGGGAGCTAATTTAAATTATGCTCTCCGCCATAACAAAAACACATGCATCATGTAGTGTAGCTTAGTATAGTTTGCATTTAGTTTAGAAATCATGCATCATGCTTGCATAATTTCTTATCGTATTAGCCTTTGAGGACAATGCCCATACTAGTGTGGGGATGGGAAATTCTAACTTGACTTTTATTCAAAATCTAAAAAAATCAAAAATTTCGAAAAATCCAAATAAATTGAAAAATTGAAAATTCCAAAAACATGTTCATTTCCTTTGTAGTGTAGTCTTGTATATATTGTTTTGTATATATTGTGTTTGTTCATCCTTTTTACATTGATCGACTATGCCACATCCGAGACATGAGGATATTGAAGACCGCATGGTATGATCTTTCCAATCTCCTTTTTTCTCTTTATGTTAATGACTATATGGCTTTATTTTGATTGATGCGGTAAAAACAATGTGAATTTAGGATTGCATTTAGATTATTTGGCATATTAGTTGGTAGAAGCACATGCATTAGGATGTATAAATGTTAGTTGCATCATGGCATGTAGTTTGCATGTTAGAAATATTTTGTGAAACCGTCTACTTGGGAAGCTTGACAAGTGTACATAGGCCCTAGTAGATACTTTTTCTTCTTAAGACTTTTCTTGTTAGAATACTTGTAAAACACCCTAGGATGTGTCATGCTAGTATCCTTTGACCCATGGATTAAGGCCTAGTCAAGAGTACCTTGTGGTGTGATAACTCCATGGCTACCGTTTATTCCAAGGTGACCCTTGAAACCATGCAACCATCATTCATCCACGTTCTACCATACATTTTGTCATCAAAGGGAACGGGCACAAAAAGAAATTGTTCAAATATTTGAGTTCAAGAAATGAAAAGAAATTGAAAAGGTTTGCAAATTGCATCAAAAAAAAGAGGAGTAACAAAAATGAAAACTCATATGCTTCAAATATAAGGCACCGTCGTTACTAATTGAGGTGACTTTGAAAATGTTCAAAAGAAAATGCAAAAAGTTGAAAAGTTGTCAAGTATTGAAATGCCAAAAATCAAAAGAAATGGCAAAAAGAAAATGTTCTCAAAATGTCAAATGCCACAAGAAATTGTGGGGGGGGGGGGGGGGGGGGGAACAAACAACCAAAGCAAACTCCCACATGAAACTCAAATACTATCGATCCCTTTATCCATGGTATCCATTTTTGTGCATGGTAGAGAGGAGACGACCGTTCTTCTTGTCTAGGTAAGAGGGGGAATTCCGTGATCCTCCAGTGTTTCTAACGCCATAGGGAGTCTATTCTTGACAAAAGCATTTAACGATTGAGGACAAAGGTACCCTAGCTTGACACATCTTAGAGGTGATTTATTGGCATCCTCCTAGGCTTAGTAGTTTGAAGAAATTGCATCTATGAAGGAGTGTGTACCCTTGAATTTCTTCCCCTTTAGATAATTTCCGCCACTTAGATGAGGAAAGTGGCTCTTCTTTTGTAGATGCATCCATTACTTGATTTTATGTTCTTTAATGATTGGATGTGTCGCCATTTTGGCTAGACCCACCTTCCCTTGCAAGAAGGCATCCTACCTCATGGTTATCTTGTTGTGAGTTGAAGGGGCGGAGTGAGACCCGCTAACTGTCTCATGTCGGCTATATTAGTTGGATAGTTGAAATAAGGGTCCTAGTTTTTTCGCCTCTTTACTCGGGACGTGCAAAGGTTCGGTTTGGGGATATTTGATGTGATCATTATTTGAGCATATTTAGTCCCCGAATTAGTCTCGTTCCTATGCTTTTTAGTGCATATTTGGGTCATTTACTATCTTTAGTCTTTTGTTTTGCATATTCTTTGAGGTTTTGTTTCTTGGTAAGAGAGGAGTGCAAACCTTGCATTTTCATGGCAAAATAGAGCTAAATTAATCGAACCTAATAACCAAGCATCAAAGAGAAGACAAGACTAGAAGGCCTTTGTATATATTATAGAATATGGGCAATGATGAAGAAATCTCTGCATCCCCGACAAAATCCCGGAGGATTATTGGAAGAAGAGAGGAAGAAAAGAAGAAAAGGAAGGCTGGGACGAGATCCGCTCGTCCAACCAGGCAGGACGCCCGTCCAAGACTGTAAGAATCCGAGCGTCTTTGCTAATGGGACGCCGGTCCAGAAGCCTCCCAGGACGCTCGTCCAAACAGCAATCCGCCCGTCCAGCCACATAATTGAGATATAGCCTTACCAAATAGTAGAACCCATGAAGTACCGATTTCATAAGGGAGTTAATCCGGCTTCACCGTAATACAAACCTTGTTACGTTGGAGAAGTGGGGTAGTAAAATGGTATTACATCGAAATTTGGATTGAGCTCAATAGCAATATTCATGACCGTAGTCGCATGTGTTCCGGGCTTAAGATAAATATTAGAGTAATTTTATCGACCGAGAGTTCTAGAAGTAGAATCGATTAAAGAGTTAATCCACCGAGTTATATTGATAAAGGATGAATCGGCTCACCGTGCCCAAATAAATATGAATTTTGATCTCGGGATCATTTATAATAGTTGGGTAGAGGTCACTATATAAATGCTTAAAACTTGTTTAAAATGTTAACAAGTATTATAATTATTGTTAAAACAATAGATGTTTGTTAATTCCTTCATCTTTATTTTGTAGTCGAATTTGTTTTCTCATTTGCAATGGCAACTCCAAATTCAAACGCATCCACTAGCTCGAACCCTCTCACCAATGTTTCATGGCTCCGATCCTTCATGGATCGTTGTAAACTAGAAAATAATGGGTCAAACTTCGCCGATTGGGACGCCGAACTTCGCTTAGCCGCATAGGGTGACGATAAGATTCGTTACCTCACCGAGGCCTCTCCTGCCGCACCGACCGCTAGGTCTACTCCCGCCGCTAGGCAATTCTATGAGACTTACCAAAAGGAGTCGGCCGCGATCAAAAATGTGTTGATCTTTTCCATGGAGGCAGAACTCCAAAGGAGTGCTATAAAGATTAGCACCGCCTATGAGATCTATACGAAGCTTGTGACCATGTTTTCACAAGCTCCGAGGATCATTCAATATGAAGCGGCATCCGCATTCTTCGATCTCGACATTAGGAGAGCCAAAAGGTTAGTCCTCACGTGCTCAAGTTGATGGAACATGTTAAGACATTGAAAATGAAAAAGGTAGACATTCCCGAAGAACTCATCATTGATCGAATTCTTCATTCCTTGAACAAGGTTAAAGCATATGTTCAATTCCGGGTGAATTTTAATATGTAAAACTTGAAAGTTTCCCTCGATGAATTGCACAAAATGCTTGTGCAAGCCGAGAGGGATATGGGGCTAAACGCTAGCACCACCAAGGATGTGCTCAACATCAATCAAAAGAGCAAGGGAAACTTCAAGAAAGGTGGCTTAAAGGGTAAGAAGCCAACCCCCTTTAAGAACAAGGGAAAAGGTTGTGAAGCTAGCTCCTCTAAGCCCAAAAAGGGTGCCCCGTCCGGTGACAAATGCCACTTTTGTAATGGCATTGGGCATTGGAAGAGGAATTGTCCTAAGTACCTAGGCGACATCAAAGCTGGAAAGGTTATTCCAGTAGGTAATTTAATTATCCCTATCTTTTTATGTTTCGATCTCAACTTTGCTATTATGATACAAGTTGTGACAATTCCCTTTTTATTGTAATTAGGGCATCCCAGCAAGGACAAGGGCAAAGAAAAGTAAGCCTAGAAGATCTTGAGGGAAGCTAGATGTAGCCGCCCATGGTGCTAGATCAATGGGAGTTTGGCTTTATTTTATCTTCATTTTGTGTTGTATTTTTGAATTTTAGAACTATTTTCAATTTACTCGTTCAACTTGGGAATTTGCTATTTCCTAAAACAATGGTTGTATTTTGGATTTTGGTGACTTAGTTTGCAACCTAAGTCACTTACTTTATCGTTTTGGTTGTTCTAAAATTTATCATCATACATTACTTGCATCTAGAAACATAAGATTATCAACTTAAATTGAATATATAGACGATTATAATGATCACGTCATTATATGTCCATAAGCTATGAATTCAATTCTCCTTATGTAATAGTGACGAAAAGTCACAACTCACTTATGAAAGATCAATTATGAAGTTAAGATTGAGTTGTTGAACTCAAATAAGGGAACATTACCAACCTCATTTGATTCACCTATCCAACTCATATCGTCTTGCCTAAGTTATCCTTTTAAAATGTCTCGATTAAATCACTATTAAGTAGATATATGATTTATTTTTTTCTCCTTAACCATCATTATTTGTGGCTCAAAAGCTATCTTTGGAGAAATAGGATATTTTTCTAAAGATAGAGTGGGAGTAATTTAGCCACAAGCCTTGAGAAGGTGGATTATTTAGCCATAAGCCTTTAGAAGGTGGATACTACGCAAGGAGACCAAAAGAAGATGTTCTTGTGGATACTACGCAAGGAGAAAAAAAGAAGATGTTCTTGGGGATACTACGCAAGGAGACCAAAAGAAGATGTTCTTGTGGATACTACACAAGGAGACCAAAAGAAGATGTTCTTGAGGATACTACGCAAGGAGACCAAAAGAAGATGTTCTTGAGGACAATACGCGAGGAGACCAAAAGAAGATGTTCTTGAGGATACTACTCGAGGAGACCAAAAGAAGATGTTCTTAAGGAAACTATATGAGGACATCAAAAGAAGGCGTTCTTTTGAAATTTAGATTATGATCTATGAAGTTACAAGGGATCTTAAAATTCGACATTTTACTTAAGAGCCCAATGAATCTATGCAATTAAATGGATTTATTTGGGATTGTTGAGACCAATCCAAAGTGAATAGAAGTTTATGATTAAGAGTTGCAATAGAGTGGCATTTCGATGTCTACAGAACTAAGTTAATTGTTAACTAAGCTAAGGATTAAAAAACATTTGCTATTCATTATGAAAGTAAGTAAAGTATCAAAGCCACTTCCTAAATGGGTATTTTGAAAGTGATATGTGAATGACATATATGGTTTTGATTAATACCTAGGGAAGCAATGAGAATTCAATTATGTAGTGTTTCCATGGAGAGACATGTGTACACATGGACTTGAGTGGGAGCAAATGACTGTCATGTTTAGACATGAAGTTCAGTGGGAGCGATCATCCTCCATGAATTGTATGACTTATTACTCATTGAAAAATGACTTGCAAATAGGTTTTCAATTCTGGATGAAATTTGACATTAAGCATAACTATTATAACATGGGATGTTGGATTAACACTTGGATAGGTATTTTATGATGATAATGATCCTTCTTAATACAATCAGTTTAGTAGGTTGTTCATATTTATGATATTTGAATTACCATAGGGTATGACTATTCACTTGAACCTACGAACTAATGTCTACATGAATGTGATTACTAATGTTTCTGCCATTAGTACAATCATGTATGCCATTATGCATATGTCTCAGACGAATTAAATGCTTGGAGCATGATAAGTTGATAACAAGTCTACCCATATGAGAGTCATTAGTAAGCCTTAAAGAAGAGTCATGAATTCTCTAAGAGAACTAATGATCTGTTCTATAGTTTGGAAGAAAAATAAGTTGTGTGTTAAGAAGTTACACAAACTCAAGTTTCCACACTCATTTGGATTTGTGAAAATCCCCGGCATATTATAGATATAAGGAGTACAAGACTAGAAAAGAGTATTTTATTGTCATCCATTGCAAGTTTCTACAAAATGAACCTAAGTGCGTTGTGATTATGTGGTAGACGTTAAAACTATAAGTAGTGTTGTCTACCGAAACCCACACCACAAGTTATGTGATAACACTAATAGCTTCTTTTAAGCATAACAACCTATGTCTAGTATGAAGTCTAGACATGTACTTAGTAAAAATTCATGCTATAAGGGATAACATGAAGTTGGAGGAAATCACAATTCGGAAAGGTTTGAACACTTAGACACTTGGTATGTTCACAAGCTAAACTTTTATTGCGTTACACAAGTGCATAAGTGCACTCATGATTATAAGACATTGAGTTGCAACATGTTATTGACTACTCATGTGTCATAATCACATTTATTTTTTGAGTCATTATTAACTCATCTTATACCTTGTTATATCCAAATTGGATTGTTGAGACAATATTGAACCCCATTAAAGTGAACTGGATTAACATAGTATTCGTCCCTAGTTACTTACATGAGGTGACATCTCGAAGCAACTAGAGTGTGATGCGTTTGATGGCAAGTTCAAGTGCCATAGAGTCATAAGAGATGACTAGTCGATCACATAGGCAGACTGTGAGGGACACTTTGTCGGACCTATGACCGCTTATAGAGTTCTGGCAATTTTTATAGCCTGGTCGTGGGGAGAGCTACTATGGTATTCTTATGAGTCAATTCTTTGACTAATGACCGTTCGCCTAAGATGGCACAGTTTCAGAGTGACATTGATTTTTGTTCGGCGACCTTCGTATTTTAGGTCTAATGGGCATATTTTGGGTCATGATGAGCTGTGGCTAATCAAAGGGAAGAGTGCAATAGGAATTGTCCATCCCCGTCAGGGTTATCTTATATCTCAAGGCCACTCGAGGAGTAATGAACTGGAAATGCGTGGCCACGCTCGGAAGGTATCTATGGTAGATAACTCCGGTCAGGCAGTTGTTCTCCAGATCGAGGAAACCACTCACGATATGATCAAATGCAAGTACGACCTGCAAGACACCTTGCATTGAGAGGGAGATAGTAATAGGACAAGAGAATTGGTGACGCACACTTGTCGTGGACAAGTGAGAGATTGTTGGAGTATGTGTCCTCGACAATAATGCGATCACATGTTTAAATCTCATATTAAGAACACATAAGGGAATGTAACATTTTATTGTCGACTGATCCAAATTAATCGGTAATGATTGCCTGACTAGAGTTTGGCATCACTGTCGTGCGACGGTGGTGATCAGTTGATCCCTTAAGGTCATACCTCTAAGGAAACATTCTTAATTGACTAATTAATTAATTGTATGACGATACAAGTTAATTAATTCCTTAAAATTGAACAAATGATTTTGTGAGTAATTATACGTATCTTATTGTAATTTGATTAAATAATATTCGTTCGAAGTAATCAAATTGTTTTATTACTTAAGATTTAATTATTGTTTATGAAACAGTTGAAATAAGGATGAATTGATTATTATAAATACAAGTAGTTGTAATTTATAATTATATGACCCATTTTAAGTAATAGTAATTGTGAATTACTAATTAATTTTTGTATGTGATTTATTTTGTTTATATAATGATTTTAATTTGTTAAATATGCATTATTTAAACAACATGTCTAGTAACATGTCCAATATGTCACACAATACATATTAGCAAATTGACAAACTTAAAATGGACCCTTATAATGTTAAGGGTGCCGTGTAAATGAAGGAGAGGAGGTTGGTTGTGCTTAATTCTTTTGTTTAGTGAAAGACATCATGATTACCTACTAATCTTAGGCTTCCCCATCTACACTCTTGAGAAGAGAAAAATAAAAAAAGGGTTGGGCACTCTACCCATGGCCAAAATCTGGTGGCCTCCTCTATACACACTCAAGTAGTGTGTTTTCATCGAACACTAATTCATTCTCATATTATTCATTCACTTGAATACAACTTTATCTCTCTGCTTCTTGTTGTTGAACAAAAGATAAACTCTCACAAAATCACTAATATTATTCTCGTAATACTAGAAGTAGTATACTTATAATATTAGTAGTATTTTTAAGGGTACAAATATTAATTCTAATAATCAAATTAATATTTGGATTAAGGATGTTTTCTTGGTACAATCCTTGAGGAAAGATTATAAATTGAACCTTGTTCATCCATTAGGAAAGCTCAAGAACTAAGTAAGGTAGGAGACCTTACTAGTGCCCTAATAGCCGAAAATACATATGTTAGACACCGATTTTTCTTCACTCTTATATTTTGTTTTGCATGCATAAGATCTAGAATTAATTTTATGACTAAATTAATTTATCACATATTCAATATGTTAACTTTTGAGATTATCGAATCCCTAAAGTAGTGTCGGGGGTATGGTAGTATGTCTTTATTTTGTTGTGGTTTGAACTTCGGGGACGAAGTTCTTTTTAAGAAGGGAGGACTGTAATACTACGGTTTTATGAGTCTTTTGGTACTCTATCGAGTTAGCCTTACTATGTCGAGTAAGGGTGTTTTGTTTTATGAAACAGTAGTCTGTCTGTAGGGTACTCGATCCAGTAGCCTTGGTACTCGATCGAGTAAGTGTCCCTCGATCGAGTACGTTAGTAACTCGATCGAGATGGTCGGGTTATGGGGGTTAATTGACGGATTTTGTTAATAAATCGGATTAATATATAATAAGTTCGGCATCTTCCTAAAACACTTTTGCTAAAACCTAATTTACTTTTTAAGAGAGTTCTCGAGTACGTTGCTTGGCTATTCCGCTTTATTGATAAATCCCGGAGCTTGAGAGGTCGGATTTCATCTTTTTTTGTGTCCTTCTGGTCCTTGCGTCGGGGGTAAGATCTACATACCAATTTTATAGCTTTTAATGAACTTTGTTTAAACCCTATTTGGGAGATTGGGGGTTTTGATGGTTAATTACGATTGTTAGTAATTATATGATTATGTGCATAGGAGGAGGATTCGTAGAAGAGCTTTTTTGAGACAGCTGTTAGATCGTCTGCTGCTTGTGATTGCATTTCAGGTAGGGTTTTCCCTACTCAGAATTAGTTACATGATATGTGTGGTGAATTGTGCTGTAGTAGGTGTTGTTGATTGTTTCAGACTCGAGGTCGTTTATATCTAACAAGTCAAGTTGAGTAGATAATGTTGGGAAATGTGTCCTCAACAATAGTGCGATCACATGATTTAAATATCATTATTAAATCTCATACTAAGAATACGTGAGGGATGATTCTTTATACAGTCGATTGACCGTCATTAATCGGTAATGATTGGCTAACTAGAGTTTGACATTACTGTCGTGTGACGGTGGTGGCCAGTTGATCCCTTTAGGTCACACCTATAGAATAAGGCCCAAATAGATAATTAATTAATTGTATGAGATACAATTAATTAATTCCTTAATTATGAGAGTGCAATTTTGCGTCTTATTGTAATGTGATTAAATAAGATTAAATTTAGTAATTAAGTGTTATATTACTAAATTGGTTGAGGTATTAATAGAAGTTTTGAGGTAGAGGTAATTAGTTATTTAAAGTTACAAGAAGTTGTAATTTTAACTAACTAGTAATTATGGGACCCATTATATGTTGATATAATGGTAGTATACTACTCAAAAAGTGGAGTGTATATTATATTATTAATTGTAATATTTAAGTGTTAAGTGATTACATTAATAATTAATTTTGTAAGATAGTTAAACATATGACTTATAAGCATTTGTGGGACAAATGACAAAAGGCAAAAATGGAGCAAAAATGGTCCAATATTTCGGCCAAAACAAGAGAGCACAAGATGCTCTTTTGTCTTTGTTTGTTTGGATTAAAGCATGATAGTGACTTGTAATATGAAGCTTTTATCATGCTATATCTTACACTATTGTTCCCTATACACTACATATGCTAAAGAAAAGCTAAAAATAAAAGGAACAAGATTCCCTTCATGGGGAATAGGCCACCGGTTTTGGCCTTTTAATATGAGCATTTTTGCTCTTTTTTTTTGGTTAGTTTTTGCTTGTTTTGCTTATACTTCTCTATAAGCTTTCCTCACATGCAAGTTCACAAAAACCTCTCAAAAATACTAATACTTATCATCCTATTACTAGAGGTAGTAATATAAGAACATTATCAATATTAAGGTTATATTTCTACTACATATCTAGTTAATATTAGTAGGAATTTTTGGGATTAATCTTGGGTGCAATTTATTGGAGTGGCTTTTATACTTGGAGTCTTAGGAGGATCATCCATCATTATTTAGCTCAAGAACAAGTGAAGGAAGGTGACCTTACTTGTGCCCATAATTTCGAAATACATAACAATGTAAGGAACATTGTTTTTCTTATAAATCTTTCATTTTGTTATGCATGCACTAGATCTAAAGAACAAATAATTAATAAGTTAATTAGTTCACTATTAGAGGAGTCTAATAATAGGTATATGAACCTAACAAGTGCTATCAGAGCATAAGGATATTGCATGCATAATCGGTTATTGTTTTTCCGGTTAAAAGGTTAACATATAAAACTAAAAATTTGTGATTTATAAGTATAAGCCACGAAATCACCATGCATTCACCATGCATGTTATATATTCTGGTCCTAAAATTTGTGTAGGTCATTTTTATGATTTATGAAAATTTATTGCTCATTTTAATGATTTTTGGTCATTTCATTACATTTTTATGACTAAAATGGGAATTAAAATGCTAAAAATAGTTAAACTAAGTTTCTGACCTTGGAAAATTTATATGACCTCACATGCATATTTTACAAATTGTATGTAAAAAGTCGAGTTAATTTGATTAATTTTGCATGATTTATGATTTTTATGAGATAAAAATGGGTTAAAAGATGTAAAATGGTTAAAATTAGTTAAATCACGAATTAAGCCATGATATTTTAATATGATGTCAAATGCATAATTTACAGAGAGTATGTAAATTTCTAGATTTAATGATATTATTTTGCATGATTTATGGATTTTTGGGTAAAAATGACATAAATAGTGACTATATTAGCAAAACATTAGCTAAAACGTATTTCATGGCTTGAAAAAATTATTTTAAGTTGCATTAATATCCCACTAATCAGATCTAAAGTTGTAAAAATTATTGGATTAATTTTCGGATACTTTATGTATTTTATGAGATAAAACCGATAAAATGCAACTATATTTTCACAAAATAAATTCGAAAATTTTAACCATGATTTTTGATATTATGAGTGTCATGGAATTATTCCAGAATATACATAAATTTAAAATGCAAATTTCGAAATTTTTATGATTTAATTTGGATTTATTTCATAAATATGATGATTTTAAGGTCAAAAAATGAGCATAAAATTAAATCAAATTGAATTATTGTCAAAAATTGAGTGATGGCTAATTTTTGAGTCCTAAAATGTGTTAGGATAATTAACTTGAGCTTAGATGTGATTTAAGTGTTAATTAGTGATTTTAAAAGGTTATTATCACGCATTTCCATAAAACCGGGTTATATGTACGACATAAGTTAAATAGTGCGATTTGGCATATCATTTGGCATGATAGTATAGGTACATATTTTAGTGCTTCATATTTCAATTGTTGAATGTCTTTTGTTTATATAATTTTGAATTATGTAATTTTATCTTAGTATGGCCTTAGTTTTAATCGATATTTCCCGTAATGAAAGGGAATATTGATTCGGTTGTAATTTAATGTGATCTCGTATCACTTTTATTTTTATTTCATTAGTTTTTCCATTTTACAAATGTATAATAGGAATAATTTTGTATTTTTATTATTATTTGTAATTATGGAGCATCTTCAAAGACGGTGCCATTCGGAAAGGTGATCCCACAAAGACGGTGTCTTGGAAGACGTGCCATTTGAAGATTCAATGGACCAAAGGAGTTGGTTTCGAATATGTAATAGATTATTTGATTTTCTATTTTAGGAAGGCCATACTAGGAATTTTATTTATTGCTTTGCATTTCTTTTAATATGTTGCATGCATTGCCAAATCGCCATAACAACACATGCATATCATATCGAGTCATCGACCCTGTTAATTATAATTATCGTAGTTCACCGCTTTAGTTCACTTAAAACGTGATAGATAATAAATTAGCAAGACCTCTCACATATTAAAAATTGAGAAATAGCCTTACCAAATAGTAGAAACCCATGAAGTACCAATTTCATAAGGGAGATAATCCGGCTTCACCGTAATACAAACCTTGTTACGTTGGCGAAGTGGGGTAGTAAAAATTTATTACATTGAAATTTGGATTGAGCTCAACGGAAGTATTGTTGACCGTAGTCGCATGTGTTCCGGGCTAAAGATGAAAATTAGAGTAATTTTTATCGACCGAGAGTTCTAAAAGTAGAATCGATTAAAGAGTTAATCCACCGAGTTATATTAATCAGGGATGAATCGGCTCACCGTGCCCGAGTTGATATGAATTTGGATCTTGGAATCATTTTTGTAGTTGGGTGGAGGTCACTATATAAATGCAATGCTTGTAGTTAAATTTACGAGTATTATTAAAACGATAGATGATAATTAATTTCTTCATTTCCTATTTTGTAGTTAATTATACGCAATGAACTCATCTAATACTCCTACACCAATCACCATTGAAACATGGCTCCAATCATACGATGAAAAATGCTCCGATTATGACAATGAAACGATTAGAGAATTACGCATTGGCATTGGTCAGGATGGAAATTTTTGCTTCTTTACCACCTCCACTCCACCCACTCCAATATTATTGCCCACCACCTTGGAAAGAAAATCTTGTGAAGAAAATCTTAGTTTACCCAAGGCATCCTTGTTTGAAGAAACAAAAAGAAATATCAAATTGAGTGGGAGTTCTAGCAAGAGTGTCCTTGCAAATGAAATGTGTGTTGGTATTAATAAAGGGAAGGCAATAATGGGCGAGAAACCCAAACCTGATTATAAATTGGAAATGGATAGTGGGACTACCAAGACCAAGACCAAGAAGGGTGCCAAATCCTATGAGGAATGTCATTATTGTAATGTCATGGGCCATTGGAAGCGAAATTGCCCCAAGTATTTGGAAGATATCAAAGTTGGACTTATTACTCCAAGTGGGACTTGGAAATGTGGAAAAGCTAAACAAGAGTGATATGAATCTCCGACAATGAAATGGAGCTCGGGTAGCCGCCACTTCAAGAGAAATTTATGTACTTGTTTTTGCTAATAACTTTGAGTTATAATTTACATAATTGTTATTTATGTATCCACTTAGTCTAAATCATTATTTCCATTTCTATGTGAGACATGAAAGGATCTATATTTTGTCATCAAAGACAATTGTTGTATTTGATTGAAAATAGACATGGATGTGAGCCATGTCACTTATCTTTATGATACACAAGTTTTAGACAGTTACAACTCATGAAAAGATATCTACATAATACGCACCAAAAGACTCATAACTGGTAATCCAAATGATTTGTACGTTTGATTTTTCAATTAGGTTACGTAAATGAGAAACGCATTAAACGCTAGTGTCGACTAGAATTGTTGGACCATTTGATTTTCAATCATATGGAATATGCGAATCTTGTCTCCTTTGCAATATAATTCGTACTTCCTTTAGTGGTAAAGGAATACAAGCAAGTGATTTGTTAGGACTAATACATGCCGATGTATGTGGTCATACGAGCATCACCGCAAGGAGAGATTATGACTACTTCGTCACTTTTACCAATGATTTAAGTAGATAAAGGTATATTTACTTAATCAAATAAAAGGTGAAGCATTTGAGAGATTTGAGAAATTTCTAAAATGATGTAGAGAACCAATTGAACAAAGTACTAAAGCATTACGATGTGATTGTAGTGGCAAAGATCTTGAAGGAAAAGTAGATCTATATACTTAACATATTCCTATATGTTATATTTTAATTTTTCATAAAATTAATAGTGATCTTATGCATGCAAACTTATAAACAATATAAAGAAGAAATCTTTATCTTACATTGGAATATTAGTTTATATGGGTACAAGAGAGATCTCCTTTCTCTCTTGTTCTTGTGCTTTCCTTAGTGGAAGAACTAAGATCCAAGTGTAGGATCTCTCCCAAAGCTTAATACCCAAAGCACACTCTTAATTAAAATTAATATTATGAATACTAGACAATAATAATTTTGTAAGAAAAATTGACCCAAAAATATTATGGAACTCTCTATTTTTCGGTTAGAGAGAAGGAAGAGAAAAGAAGAGTTTTATCTTTCTAAAACTCAAATTTTAGATGAATGAATAATGAATAATACACTAACTACATTTTAGTGTATATTAGGTAAAATAAGATAAAAAACCAAAGTGGTTTTTCATCTCAAAAAACCAGGTGGAAGAGGGGGGCAAAGGGAGCCAATGCATGCTAGAGTTGTTCTTCACAATGAGCATTAGGGTTGCATGGCTAGTTTAGTAGGTAATCATTGTGCTTACCACTAACAAAATCAACTTAATTTTAGCCTAATCCTCCTCTTAATTTTCGGCACACATAGATAATATGGACTCCATATTATCTTTGTCAAAATGTCAATTTGTCTTATGTCACATGTCATATGTAACATAAATTTGTTATGTATTTTTAACATATTAAAAATCAACTTATTAATAAAAATACGTCATACACAAAAATCGACTTAGTAATTCATAATTACTTGTACCAAAATATTTTACCAATTTATAAATCACAATAACTTGTATTTATAATAATTCATTCAATTTCAATTGTTTCCTTAAACAATAATTTCATCTGAGTAATGAAACAATTCGGTTACTCAG
This sequence comes from Silene latifolia, assembly GCF_048544455.1. Classification (NCBI taxonomy): domain Eukaryota; kingdom Viridiplantae; phylum Streptophyta; class Magnoliopsida; order Caryophyllales; family Caryophyllaceae; genus Silene; species Silene latifolia. The sequence continues at coordinate 106,647,717 of NC_133534.1, forward strand.
GCCGTATCTCATTTAATCAAACTTCAATGAGATACGTAAATAATACTTCCAAAATCTTCCGTCAATTTTAAATATTTAAATTGACTCGTAACGTTATACGATCAATTAAATGATCAATTAAGAGTGTTGCCCTATAGGTATGACCTAAGGGATCAACTGATCACCACCGTCGCACGACAGTAATGTCAAACTCTAGTTAGCCAATCATTACCGATATGTGTGGACCAGTTGACAGTAAATTATTACTTCCCAATTGTATCCTTTATAATGAGATTTAAACATGTGATCATCATGATCAACAGTCGTGATCGCATTATTGTCGGAGGACACATATTCCAACAATCTCCCACTTGTCCTCGACAAGTGTGCGTCACCAATTTTCTTGCCCTATTACAATCTCCCACTCAATGCAAGGTGTCTTTCAGGTCGTACTTGCAGGTGATCATATCGAGAGTGGTTTCCTCGATCTGGAGAATAACTGATTGACCGGATTTAACCACCATGGATACATTCCGAGCGTGGCCACGCATTTCCAGTTCATTACTCCTCAAGTGGCCCTGAGATATTGTTATAACCCTGACTAGGGGTGGACAATTCCTATCGCAATCATTCCCTTCAACTAGCCACATCCATCATAACCCAAAATATGCCCATTTGACCCCATTTACGAAGGTCGTAGTAACACAAATCAAAGTTTATCTGAAACTGTGCCATCTTAGGCGAATAGTCTTTAGTCAAAAGAATCGACTCATTTGAATACTATAGCAGCTCTCGCCACGACCAGGCTATATAAATTTGCCAGAACTCCATATGCGGTCATTAGGCCCGACAAAAAATTCCTAACAGTCTGCCTATGTGATCGACTAGTCACCTCACATGACTCTTTGGCACTTGAACTTGACATCAATCGCATCACACTCTAGTCAATTCGAGACGTCACCTCATACAAGTGACTATGGGCAAATACAATGCTAATCCATGTTCATTTTAACGGGGTTCAATTGTCTTCACAACCTGTTTGGATGTAACAAAATATATGGTGAGTTAATAATAACTCAAACGACAAATGTCGACATCACACTTAGGTAATCAATACAAGATTACAACCTTGTGATGTATATCGCAAGTGTGTAAACATTTGTTGATTTCAACAGATGTTTAACATGTTACGTGTCCATATGTTCAAACTTCTCAATCATATTATCCTTTACATTCATGTTATCACTCATAGCATGAACCTTACCAAGTACACATCAAGGTTCCCGACCTTGGTTTCGGCTCTTTATCTTGAAATAACTTCGTTATCGGTTATCACATAACGAACGAATTTGTGGTGAATGATATAACTTGTACCGATCAAGTACTTCATCCACACACAATGCACTAGGTAAATGTTTTGTAGAGTCTCGCAACAATTTGTCAAGATGATTAGCCTAGCACTTCTCACAAGTCCTAGCATATTAGGAAAGATTAGTTTTGAGTAACTTCTTATTCAACTAAGTATCTTTCCAAACTTCCTATTTCTCCTTTTGGCTTGAAAAGTTTAGGATTTTCATAAATCTTTGCGTGTGTTCGGATTTTCTATAATATGTGCAACTTCTTGACACATAACAGAGTATTCTGTCAAACACTGAAATCGCTCATCGGATTCTCCTCGAGAATTCATGACGTTACGTGTATGGCTTGCCAATGAATCATCATGCTCTCATACATATGATTCACCATTGGACATGTGCATGATTATTCTAATGGCGGAAACATTAGTTACTAATAATCATGAGATCAACCGTTCTTAGGTTCAATGAACGACCATGCTTGCTAATGGCAATTCCATTTTCATTTACATGAATAATCTATGTGTATGTTGATACGATGTGTATTTCTTAATACTAATCCAATATCTCTTGATGTAATTGGATTCATCATAGTCCATATTCATCCAGAATTGAAAACTCAAATACTTCTTTGTGAAAGAAGATATTAGCTCGTCATTCCTAATGAGTAATGAGTTGTAAACATTCAAAGGATGATAGGTCCCACTAAATTCCATGTCTTCACATGATAATTTCTAAACTCCAACTTAATTCCACATGTTTCTAAATTGATTTACTCAATTGAAAACATTTCAAAATTGGAATGTATGTTGCTTTGCAAAGTTATTAAAATGAAGCCATATATGTTCCCATCATATCCTTTCAAAATTCTTATTTTGAAGAGGTCTCATCTCAACCTTATGGAAAGAGATTTTAATCTCTAATTCGTACATGTCATAATGATACGTAGCAATGTCATTGTTTAAATATAAAAAATATCTAATACACGTCCTACAAAATATCCCTTTCAGAAGGAGGTTTAACCAATTCATTTTCATAATGTGGTTAAGAAATGACATTTGTGAGGTAAAAAACTTACCTATTGAAGATATCGGTATATCAATCCTTGCAACTCGTTTATAACTAGCATGTTACTTTGATTCATTTATGCTCTTAAGTAAATCTCAAGGTTGAAACTATTGGTCAAAATTTGTCATAAATTAGTCAAAACTCTTGTTAAGACTTTACATTAGTCATTTTTCTTCCAAAACTTTATTTTGGTCTCCTCGTGTAGTTATCTTGAGAAAATATTCCTTTGATTACTTCACTTTGGTCTCTTTAGTCATATAGAACTATTTGAGACCATAGATCTCATCTATTGCGTATACTACATAAATAGATATACCTTCATTCAAACCATTCTTTCTTGCGTAGATCTCATTTACACAAGTACTCAAACTTATCTTGGTGTGAGTTGTGTCCTCATTTTACTCCCACTCTATCTTTAGAATAAATACACTATAGATTTAAAGATAGCATATGAGACACAAAAATGATTTTGAAGTATAAGGAGAACTATCTCATAGGTTGACTAGTAGTTTTAGATTTCGTAAGTGTACTTGGTGATTGTCATTCCTTTAAAAGAGTTCATAGACCCAAAATCACTTTGTAAATGATCATACACAAGCCTTAAGCATGTGGACATATAATGAATCCCGTCATTATATTTGTCTATTAGATCACTTCAAGTGAATAATCATATGTTTCTAAGAGCAAGCATTTAAATACGGATTTTAGAACAAAGGATAAAATGATAAAACGGGTGACTTGGGTTGCAAACCAAGCCACCATTATCCAAAATACAACCAATTATCCAAAATACCTTTCCATGTCGAACACGGAAACTTAAAGGTTCTAAAAATTCAAAACATGATTAAAATAAGACAATAAAAAGCAAAGCTCCATGAAAGCTATTCCTAGCTTCTTGATGGTTTCTCATGCTTGCTTTTCCTTTCCCTTGTCTTTGCTTGGTGGAGGCCCTATTTTCAATAAAAAGGGAGATACATTATCACAACTTTGTATCACAATACCATAGTTGATTTAGAAACATAAAAGAAAGGATAGTCATTTACCTACTGGAGTGATCTTTTCTGCCTTAATATCACCAAGGTATTTGGAACAATTTCTTTTCCAATGTCCCATACCATTACAATAATGGCATTTATCAAGAGGACCCTTCTTGATTTTTGAAGTGCTAGCATCATTAGCCTTAGCTTTGGTGAAAGTGGGAGCTTGTTTCTTACCCTTCCTCCCATTCTTCTTGAACTTCCCCTTGCTTTTAGTGCTTATGTTAAGCACATCCTTTGATGGGTTCACATTTAACCCCATGTCCCTCTCGGCTTGCACAAGTAACTTGTGCAATTCTTCAAGAGACACATCCTTGTCTTGCATGTTAAAACTCACCCGGAATTGAACATACGCTTTGACTTTGGATAAGGAATGTAGAATCCTATCTACAATGAGTTCTTTGGGGATTTCAACCTTTTGAATCTTCAAGGTCTCGACTAGCTCCATAAGTTTGAGCACATGAGGGCTAACCTTTTGGCCCTCTTTGAAGTCGAGATCAAAGAATGCCGCGGCCGCCTCATATTGGACGATCCGCGGAGTTTGTGAAAACATTGTCACAAGCTTGGAGTAAATCTCATTAGCGGTGCCCATTTTAAAGGCTCTCCTTTGGAGATCCGCCTCCATCGTAAAGATTAACACGTTTTTCATTGCGGCGGACTCCATATGGTAAGCCTCATATGCTTCCCTAGTAGCGGCGGTCGACCTAGTATTAGGTTCGGGTGGAGAGGTCTCGGTTAGGTAACGAAGCTTGTCGTCACCTTGGGCGGCTAATTTGAGTTGGGCATCCCAATCGGAGAAATTTGACCCATTCTTTTCAAGTTTACATCGATCCATGAAGGATCGGAGCCATGATGAATTAGCGAGAGGCGTGGCGTTAGGGGTTGGTGTAGTCATTTGTTATGAGAAAAAGAAGTGGTCTACAAAACAAAATAGAAGGAGTAAAACAAATGTCGTTTTAACAATAATACTCGTAAAAATTTATAATTTAAACAAGTTTTATGCATTTTTCTAGTGACCTCTACCCAACTAGATAAATGATTCCAAGACCCAAATTCATATCGACTTAGGCACGGGGTAGCCGATGAAACCTTTATCAATATAACTTGGTGGATTAACCTTTTAATCGATTCTACTTTTAGAACTCTTGGTCGATAAATTTACTCTAATATTTATCTATAGCCCAAAACACATCCGACAAGGGCACGGGGTAGCCGATGAAACCCTTATCAAAAACTTTTGTTGAGTTCAATCCAAATTTCGAATAAATGTGTCCATTATCCAAACCCATATAAACTTGAGCACGGGGTAGCCGATGAAACCCTTATCAACATGAATTCGGTGGATAGACATTCATCACCCACTTCCCCTACGTAACAAGGTTTGTACCCCGGGGTGGCCGAGTGCACTCCCTCGCGAAATAGGTTTTCATGGTTTCTACTCTTTGGTAAGGCTATGTCTCAATTGATTGTTTTAGCGAGAGATCATGTCAATTGATTGTCTATCACGTTTTAAGTTAACTAAAGCGGTGAACTACGATAATTATAATTGACACGGTCGATAAACTCGATGAAAGAAGATGCATGTTTTAGTAATGGCGATTTAGCGATGCATGTGACATATAAATAAAATGCAAAGCATAAAAATAAATCCTAGTATGGCCTTCCTAAAATAGAAAATCTAATTTACTAGTACATATTCGGAAACCAACTCCATTGGTCCCTTGAACTTCGGTTGTGGCACGCATCTTAAGGTAACACCGTCTTTATGTATCGCCATCTTGAAGAAATCCGTCATTGGGAACTCCGGAATAAACTAAATTACATAATAAATTACATAATTTCCTATTATACATTTGTAACTAAAATAAAAATAAATCTATTAGATTACAAAACGGTGATACGAGATCACAATAAAATTACAACCGAATCGATATTCCCATACATTTCGGGTAATACCAATTAAAAACTAAGGCCATACTAAGTAAAAATTACATAATTCAAAATTACATAAAAAAAAAATGACAATCATAAAGAAAATGCAGCATTATAATATGTATGAACATGCCCAATTTTATGGTAAATCGCCTTTAAATAGCCAATATCGTATATTACTCGGTTTTTACGGATTTGCGTGATTCAACGTTTTATAATCACAAAAATTACATAAATTCATATTTATGCATAAGTTAATTATCCTAACATCTTAGGACTCAAAATTTAGTCTTCACTAATTATTTGACCATAATTAACTCATATTTCTAATATTTGTTCATTAATGAACTTAAATTTATAATAAAAAAGCTATAAACTTCAAATAAATCACAAAAATTTCAAATAAATTTGAAATTTGAAATTTAAACTCATGAACATTCTGGAAAAATACCATGACACTTATAATGTTCAAAAACTTAGGTTAAAATTTTGAAATTTTCCGGAAAAACAATGTTGCGGTTTATCGGTTTTTAACAAAATAATCATAAAAACATGAGAAAAATTATATTCATTAACTTTTCAATTTTAGATCTGAAAAAGATAATAAAATGTAACATGTGACGTTTTTCCTTAGTCATAGAGTATGTTTTATTAATATTTCACTAATTAAGTCACTATTTATGTTATGTTTCTTCAAAAAATCATAAATCATGCATAAAGACTTCAATATAGCCTATTATTTTACAAACATCTTGTAAAATTACATGTGACAACATACTAAATTTCTATGACCAGATTCGAAATTTATCTCATATTAACCTATTTTTCACTTAAATCCGATTTTAATAATGAAAAATCCATTTTTTGAGCATAATAAGTCCAAAAATTATGAAAATTTACAGGTCTTCTCAAAATAATATATGTGACAACATATCCAAAAATCACTGAACAATTCGAAGTTTAGCTAATTTTAGTCCGAAAATGACATTTTATTCATAAAATCATATTTTTAATGTCATTATTATGTAATATGAACAATAAAAATCCATAAATTAACCAAAATATCCTAAAACAATTTTAGGACCAGAAATTTTTACATGCATAATGATTTCCGTGATATATCATAATAACACAAATTTAACAAGTTTTATATGTTAATCATATAACTCGGAAAAACTTTTAATCGATTTGCATGCAAACAACCATGGCTCTTGATACCGGTTGAAGGAAAAGTAGATCTATATACTTAACATATTCATATATGTTATATTTTAATTTGTTATAAAATTAATGGTGATCTTATGCATGCAAACTTATAAACAATATAAAGAAGAAATCTTTATCTTACATTGGAATATTGGTTTATATGGGCACAAGAGAGATCTCCTTTCTCTCTTGTTCTTGTGCTTTACTTAGTGGAAGAACTAAGATCCAAGTGTAGGATCTCTCCCAAAGCTTAATACCCAAAGCATACTCTTAATTAAAATTAATATTATGAATACTAGACAATATTAATTTTGTAAGAAAAATTGACCCAAAAATATTATGGAACTCTCTATTTTTCGGTTAGAGAGAAGGAAAAGAAAAGAAGAGTTTTATCTTTCTAAAACTCACATTTTAGATGAATGAATAATACACTAACTACATTTTAGTGTATATTAGGTAAAATAAGATGAATAATACAATAATGAATAATACACTAACTACATTTTCTGATGCTGATTGCTTGCTATGTGGGAATGCTGCAGAGACACATGTGCACTTATTCCAGCAGTGCCTGTATAGCAGAACTATCTTGTTAGAAATGGCTCGTTTGTGCCATGTTGCCCTCCCATCTACTGATATTCTTAGATTGATTTGGATGCAGAAATGGTCTAAGCATAAGAGAGGAGTTTTACTTTGTGCTTTCATGGCTTGTTTCTACTTCATTTGGTTGCAGAGGAATAGAGCAAGGGTGGAGCACTCCCTGGTTAGGCCTGCTGAGGTAGTTAGGTTGGCTAGGAATGTTACTAAGATGAGAGTTTGTACTTTCCAGAACCAATTGGATATTCTTGATAGGCAATGGTTAAAAAGTATTGATGTATGTAAATAGAGGCTTGTCTCTATCAAATTGGCTTAGTTTGTAAAGCTGTTAGGTTGTATTACCTAAGTTTGTGCTTAATGAAATCTTACATTTCACCAAAAATAAAATAAAAAATAAAGATGAAAAACCAAAGTGGTTTTTCATCTCAAAAAACCGGGTGGAAGAGGGGGGGCAAAGGGAGCCAATGCATGCTAGAGTTGTTCTTCACAATGAGAATTAGGGTTGTATGGCTAGTTTAGTAGGTAATCATTGTGCTTACCACTAACAAAATCAACTTAATTTAAGCCTAATCCTCCTCTTAATTTTCGGCACACATAGATAATATGGACTCCATATTATCTTTGTCAAAATGTCAATTTGTCTTATGTCACATGTCATATGTAACATAAATTTGTTATGTATTTTTAACATAATTAAAATCAACGTATTAATAAAAATACGTCACACACAAAAATCGACTTAGTAATTCATAATTACTTGTACCAAAATATTTTACCAATTTATAAATCACAATAACTTGTATTTATAATAATTCATTCAATTTCAATTGTTTCCTTAAACAATAATTTCATCTGAGTAATGAAACAATTCGGTTACTCTGACCGTATCTCATTTAATCAAACTTCAATGAGATACGTAAATATTACTTCCAAAATCATCCGTCAATTTTAAATATTTTAATTGACTCGTAACGTTATACGATCAATTAAATGATCAATTAAGAGTGTTGCCCTATATGTATGACCTAGGGGATCAACTGATCACCACCGCCGCACTACGTAATGTCAAACTCTAGTCAGCCAATCATTACCGATATGTGTGGACCAGTTGACAGTAAAATATTACTTCCCAATTGTATCCTTTATAATGAGATTTAAACATGTGATCATCATGATCAACAGTCGTGATCGCATTATTGTCGGAGGACACATATTCCAACAGATCTAAGTAATAAATTTGATTAATTAAAGATGGATTATGACCTAGTGTCACTACCCATAAGATCAAACTAATATGAGTTGGTTTGAGTTGTTGAACTCAATTTTGGGAAATAGCAATCCAATATGGATAAGTAATTCTAAACGGATGGTCAACCATGAGATACCTAGAATAAAGAGTCTATTAAACAGATAACATGGATAAGACTCATATATTATCAAGCTGCCATGTTAGAATGGCCTTTTGAATGCTAATCCACAGTCTAGATAAACTCCTAATACTCCACCATATATATGTTTGTAACTCACAAAGCTATCTCTTAAGAAGATAGAGGTTTTTCTAAGAGATAGAGTGGGAGTAGATCGTTACAAACATGTCTTATAATGTTGCTTTGTGAAAGTAATAGAACTATAATCTATAAAGTTAGAGTGGGAGTATAGCTCAGTGGGAGTTTATCGCACATGTCTTATTTTTTTGAAAAAATATTACTTTGTGAAAGTAATAGTATCATGACCTTCTTACATACGAGCTGAAGCATTACAATCCAAAAATTGTTACTCGAAAGTAGATTTACTTAAAGGAAAGGGTCTCCTTAAAGTGAATAGAGCTTTAGAGTACTTAAAAGCATAGATTGACATAAAGATGTTGATCAAAATTAATTATGTTAGGAATTGCCGCATTTCATTTTAATGAAGAATGGCAAATGAGATTAAAATTCGATTTTTCTAAAATGGGAGTTTATAGAAGGAAGTATTTGAAACACAAAACCTTAGATGAAGATCTAAGAATCCTTACATCTTATGCGTAGCTTTCTTAAGTAACCTAGGATGGTCTTAAGCAAGCATTAAAGGATTATACTTTTCGTTCATGTGATTATAGTGAATTGTTTCATTCACATGATTGAAGAATCATGATACACATGAAGTTAAGTGGGAGCTAGAATTGTTTCTCTATGTCTTATATGTTGATAACATATTACTTATTGAGAATAATGTATCAATTCTCTCTTCTAGCAAGAGTGATTGGGAGACTAGGAAAAGGTGAAATATACTTTAGATTACCGAATCTTTGTGAGAGTATATTGGCATAGAGTTGAGAGTCTTATGAGGATAAGATCTTTCGTATCTGTTGTAACATCAACAAGGTTTAATGGTTTAGTCATGATGATGAAAGTGGAATTACTATGATGGAATCATAGTCGTTCACTGAACCCATTAAGTTGTTGATTACATGAAATCGATTGCTAATGTTTCCGCCATTAGAATGATCATGTATGCCAACAGACGCACATGCTGTGATGAAACATATGCCTAGGGCATTATAAGTGAATAACAAGATAATTCCCATCATATGGCTTGTGAGAGCCTTAAAGAACATCCTTTAGATTCTTGAGAAGAATTAAGGATTCGTTCACATGTTTGGATGACAAACTAAGTTAGGTGTTGAAGGGTTACACAAACTTTAGTTTCCAAACCAAAGGGATTTGTTGAAATCCTAGGATGTCTTATTGACAAAGGAGTAAGAGACTAAGAAAGGTGTTTTAGTTTCGCGCCTTGCAAATATCTACAAAAGAAATCTAAGTAAGTTGTGATAAAATAGTCAACGTAGGGATTAAGGGTGAATCCCTCTACAATTGACCTTATCACTACTTATGTGATAACAGTGGGAGCATCTTTCAAGTCAAAGAGCCCAAGTCTATTTATAATCCTAGACAAATACTGAGAAATGAATTCATGTCATTAGAGATGACATTGAATGGAAGGAAATAACAATTAATAAAGTTGGAATATATGGATATCGGGTATATCCACTTGCCGAGCTTGTATTGCATTTTAACTAGTGTTATAATACACTAAAGATTATAGAATATGAAGTAGTAATAGTGTATTGACTATTCATATGTGATAATCACATTTATCGTTTGAGTTTTATTAAACTCACCCGCTACCTTGTCGTATCCGAATGGGTTGTAGATACAAATTGAACCCCATTAAAGTGAACTGGATTGACATGGTATACGCCCCTAGTTACTTATATGAGGTGACGTCTCGAAGTGATTAGAGTGTGATGCAATTGATGGCAAGTTCAACTGCCATAGAGTCATATGGGATGACTAGTCGATCACATAGGGAGACTGTATGGGACACTCTATCGCGCAGTGACCGCTTATAGAGTTCTGGTAATTCATAAAGCCTGGTCGTGGCAAGAGCTACTATAGTATTCTTATGAGTCAATTCTTTTGACTACAGACTATTCGCCCAAGTTGGCACAACTTCTGATTAGCTTTGATTTATACTCTACGATTTCGTAAATGAGGTCAAACTGGGTATATTTTGGGTTATGATGGACTGTGGCTGAATGAAGGGAATTGGGCGATAGGAATTGTCCACCCCTTGTCAGGGTTGTTTGAAATCTCAAGGCCACTCGAGGAGTAGTTAACTGGAAATGCGTGGCCACGCTCGGAAGGTATCTCTGATAGATAATTCCGGTCAGACAGTTAATCTCCAGATCGAGAAAACCACTCAAGATATGATCAAATGTAAGTACGACCTGCAAGACACCTTGCATTGAGGGGGAGATTGTAATAGGACAAGAGAATTGGTGACGCACACTTGTCGAGGACAAGTGGGAGATTGTTGGGAAATGTGTCCTCAACAATAGTGCGATCACATGATTTAAATATCATTATTAAATCTCATACTAAGAATACGTGAGGGATGATTCTTTATACAGTCGACTAACCGTCATTAATCGGTAATGATTGGCTAACTAGAGTTTGACATTACTGTCGTGTGACGGTGGTGGTCAGTTGATCCCTTTAGGTCACACCTATAGGATGAGGCCCAAATACATAATTAATTAATTGTATGAGATACGGATTAATTAATTCCTTAATTATGAGAGTGCAATTTTGCGTCTTATTGTAATGTGATTAAATAAGATTAAATTTAGTAATTAAGTGTTATATTACTAAATTGGTTGAGGTATTAATAGAAGTTTTGAGGTAGAGGTAATTAGTTATTTAAAGTTACAAGAAGTTGTAATTTTAACTAACTAGTAATTATGGGACTCATTATATGTTGATATAATGGTAGTATACTACTCAAAAAGTGGAGTGTATATTATATTATTAATTGTAATATTTAAGTGTTAAATGATTACATTAATAATTAATTATGTAAGATAGTTAAACATATGACTTATAAGCATTTGTGGGACAAATGACAAAAGGCAAAAATGGACCAAATATGGTCCAATATTTCGGCCAAAACAAGAGAGCACAAGATGCTCTTTTGTCTTTGTTTGTTTGGTTTAAAGCATGATAGTGACTTGTCATACGAAGCTTTTATCATGCTATATCTTACACTATTGTTCCCTATACACTACATATGCTAAACAAAAGCTAAAAACAAAAGGAAGAAGATTCCCTTCATTGGGAATAGGCCACCGGTTTTGGCCTTTTAATATGGGCATTTTTGCTCATTTTTTTTGGTTAGTTTTTGCTTGTTTTGCTTATACTTCTCTCTAAACTTTCCTCACATGCAAGTTCACAAAAACCTCTCAAAAATACTAATACTTATCATCCTATTACTAGAGGTAGTAATATAAGAACATTAGTATTATTAAGGTTATATTTCTACTACATATGTAGTTAATATTAGTAGGAATTTTTGGGATTAATCTTAGGTGCAATTTATTGGAGTGGCTTCTATACTTGGAGTCTTAGGAGGATCATCCATCATTATTTAGCTCAAGAACAAGTGAAGGAAGGTGACCTTACTTGTGCCCATAATTCGAAATACATAACAATGTAAGGAACATTGTTTTTCTTATAAATATTTCATTTTGTTATGCATGCACTAGATCTAAAGAACAAATAATCAATAAGTTAATTAGTTCACTATTAGAGGAGTCTAATAATAGGTATATGAACCAAACAGATAAGAGATGGGTAAAAATGCAAGGATTCATAGGCTTAGCATTTCATCAAACATAACATGTGCATAGGTTGACATCACAACAAGCAAGCAATTTAATTATGAAAACATATTAGATTAAGCATGATTAATCCCCATGTTTGTTTCCCCTAATTACCCACTAATCCTAGTTTAGTAACTACTCACTCATTATCATGGAGAACATGTCATTAATGGTGTCAATCATTACAACAAGTGTAAACATGATAAAAGAATGAGGAAATAAACAATAAAAAGTAAAGGGTAAAGTAGTTATACCAAACTTGAGATGATTCCAAATAATAAAGCAAAGAATAAAAGAAGAGAACTTGATTGATTGATGAAGAGTTGTCGATTCTCCAATAATAACCCAATAATCTTCAATTACCCAATCATAATAAACTTGAACAATAATTAAGGAAAGATTAATGTGTAATTTTGTTGAAATATTGAGATTAATCTATTCTAATCTACTCCTAATCTAATCTAAAAGAGTTTCCTACTAAGAGAGCTTGGTCCCTTTGATTATTACAAATGTGGTATTTATAGTAGTGGATCATTAGGTTAAGCAAGGGTAGTTTAGTAATTAACAATGCTAATTGTTGAGTAGGGAAATGCTCCTCTCAAAGAGAGATGCTAGTCTCCCTTTTGCTAGTCTTTCAGAAATATGCGCATCCCGAGCGTCTAGGCAGTAGGGACGGTTGGCACTGGAGAGGAATCAGAGCGGCCAAGGGGTCGGGACGCTCGTCCTGTAGCAGGGGGAGACGAGCGGATCAAGCACGGGACGATCGGATCTTAAGGCCTCAAGACGAGCGTCAAGGAAGGGAGGACGAGCGTCTTGTCTCAGGGGACGAGCGTCTTGAGTCTCGGGACGAGCGGATTGGCGGAGAGCTTCTTTATTTGAGCTCGGATTGTAAAACGGACGTCATTTTCTCATCCGGACTCCTATTGGAGTGATTCAAAAGCCTAGATCACTTGATTTTTCAACGCCGTTTCATCTAGCACACTTTCAGAGCCAAAGGAGTAACTCTCAAATTGGTTCGGAGCAATTTCCTCTTGTAATGCCTTCCTTCTCGTCATCCTTAATTTTAACCCTATGATCCTTCTATATACTCTTTATTCCTACATCCTTGGTCATCATTATTGCCTCCTCTTCATACTAGTCCATCCAATATCATCAAAAAGCTTCCAAATATGCACGGGAGATGGGAATTTCTGCCTAATTATCTTCATTCCTACAAAACATACGAAATGCACTAGGAAAGCAAAATAGAAAGCATTTGATGGATAAAATGGCTATTGAATGATATAATAATATGAAAAATAGGTTCAATTAGGGGACTAAATGTGTGAAAATAACGTTCACATCAAATATCCCCAAACCGAACCTTTACTCGTCCCGAGTAAAGAGGTGACTAAAACTAGACCTTTATTTAAACTATCCTCGTAATATAACCGATGTGAGACAATTAGCGAGTCTCACTCCGCCCCTTCAACTCACAACAAGACAACCATGAGGTAGGGTGCCTTCTTGCAAGGCAAGGTGGGGCTTGCCAAAATGGCGACACATCTAAGCATTTAAGCACACAAAACAAGTAATGGATGCATCTACAAAAGTGAATAACCACTTTCCTCATCTAAGTGGCGGAAATTATCTAAAGGGGAAGCAATCTAAGGATACACATTCCATTATAAATATGGTTTCTTGAAACTAATAAGCCTAGAAGGATACCAATAAATCACCTCCAGGTTGTGTCAAGATAGGGTACCTTTGTCCTCAATCGTTAAATGCTTTTGTCAATAGTAGACTCCATATGTTGTTAGAAACACTAGAGGATCACGGAATTCCCCTTCTTGCCTAGACAAGAAGAAGGGTCGTCCCCTCTCTACCATGCACAAAAGTGGATTCGATGGAAAGGGATCAACAGATTTTGAGTTTCATGTGGGAGTTTTCTTTTGTTGTTATTATTCCCCCCAATTTCTTGTGGCATTTGACATTTCAGACCACTTTCTTTTTGCCATTTCTTTTGATGCTTGGCATTTCAATGCTTAACAATTTTCAACTTTTTGCATTTTCTTTTGAACATTTTCAAAGCTACCCCATTTGTAGTGAGGGTGCTTATATTTGAAGCATAGTAGTTTTCATTTTTGTTACACCTCTTTTCTTTTGATGCATTTGCAAACTTTTTCAACTTTTCATTTCATTCCTTGAACTCAAATTTTTGAACAATTTTTGTGCCCATTCCCTTTGATAACAAAAATATGGTACAACATGAATGATGGTTGCATGGTTTCAAGGGTCACCTTGGAATAAACGGTAGCCAAGGAGTTATCACACCACAAGGTACTCTTGTCTAGGCCCTAATCCATGGGTCAAAGGATACTAGTATGACACATCATATGGTGTTTTACATGTATTCTAACAAGCAAAGTCTTAAGAAGAAAAAGTATCTACAAGGGCCGTATATACATTTGTCAAACTTCCCAAATAGATGTTTTCACAAAATTTTTCTAACCATGCAAACTACATGCCATGATGCAACCATCATATATACAACCTAATGCATATGCTTCTACCAACTAGTATGCCATATAATCTAAATGCAAACTTATAATCACATTGTTTGTACCGCATCAATCAAAATAAAGCCACATAGTCATCAACATAAAGAGGAAAAAGGAGATTGGAAAGATCATACCATGCGGTCTTCAATATCTTCATGTCTCGGATGTGGCGTAGTCGATCAATGTGACAAAGGATAGACAAAAAGGTATACAAACAAGTATATACAATATATACAATAGTAAACTATAAGGGAAATGAAACATGTTTTTGGGTTTTTGCATTTTTGAAATTTTTATGGATTTTCTTTTAATGAAATTAAAGAACATATTTTTGGATTTTTTAAAAAATTTCAATTTTTATGTGTTTTTGGAATATAAATTCCTATCCCCCACTTTATTTTGGACATTGTCCTCAATGTACATGTAAGAGTAGGAATGAAAAAGGAAAACAAGTTTTTGGATTTTTAAAGTTTTATGGAAATGAAGTAGAAATGTAATATGATATGAATGAATGCATGCTCTAATCAAATGCAATTCTTTTTTTTTTTGGTAGAATGTTAGTTCTCATTAAGCACAATCAAACTATTACAAGCTAATATAATTAATGGATATACCTACAAGCAGGCAATCCAATTTTTGTCACACGGCTTACAAATTCCACTACACTTCATCAATTTTTGTCTTATACTACTCTGCACTTGCTGAACTACTACATACGACCTTTGCAGCAGACCTTCTAATCTAGCTTGATTTCTTTGTTGCCAAATTAAGTAATAACAAATGAATGCAATCTAAACTATACTATATGATGCATGCTAAATGCTTAAGTCACCTATGATCAAACCTACCCAAAACAATTTAAACATTATTTCTAGTGTAGAAAAGAATAGGATTGGTCATTAGTGAGTATGCATGAATTCTAATCTATATGCAATTATCTACATGAATCATTTGAGATATATTACAATGCAACTATACTTTATGAACTAACTAATGTAAATGCAATATGAAATATAATACAAATGCAAGTGAAGACTAAACTAAATGCAATGCACTATACAAAAAGGGAGAGGGAGAGAATAGTATCATACAAATGGAGGTGGTGAGGTAGGCATCTCTCACTCGTCATCATCATTATGGTGGTAGCCATACCTGCTAGAACTTCCTCCTTGGTCATACCCTTATCCTTGACCAGAGTATCCTCCACCTTGACCATCAAAGTTCCCGGCTTGGTTCCCTTGATTAGGGAGCAAAAGGTGTGGTTGAGCCCAAGATGGTCAAGGGCCATTAGGGTCAATATACCCTTGTTGTGCCATTTGGTAGTATTGAGGATAGAGGGCCCAATAGTTATCGACCCTCCCATCGTATACTCCAAGATCAACCTTCATCATAAGATCCATCAAATCATTCATATCCGGAGCATCGGGGAATTGTTGTGCGAATGGCCTATGAGGAGTGGGGTATGGTGGGATAGGCAAATACGAAGGCGGGGCAATGGGCCTTCCCGGTATCCCGCGAGGCGGTGAAGGGTGGCGAGGTACTTCTTCTCTTTGAGGGGGGTTAGGGTGGATTTCAATGTCGAGGAGGTAACTCGGCCTAGGTGAATATGGGCTCAACCTTGGGTCGGTACCTGGTATATTCCACCCCGAAAGAATAATAGAAGAACACCCTATTGTGAACATGTGGACATGGGCCCACGGGGGCGCTTGGGAACAAGCGTTTGCATTTGTGAAGTCGCCACCAATTTATTGTGGAAAATTGGAAACCGTTCGAATACCTCGTGCCATGTCAAGACACAAAGTAGTGACATGAACACCAAGAACTCGTCACCCTTAGCATTCTATGTCTAGAATGACTCTCGTGGATGCCAATGAACACGGATGTTCACAGAGATCTGGAGTAAGGGGTGAGGGTATGTATTTGGAAGTTCTTTTGATCGAACACCTAATCCCGCCCGTCTCGATAGCGGCCTCTACTAATGATTAGGGAAATTATTTATACTTGATATATCGTAGATTATATGCATGCAATTCAGCATCCAAGTTTTAATCCTAGCATGTGAAGATTTAACTAAGTCGGTGAACAATTAAGTTAGCATACAATTAGGTCGAAGTAGGAATTTAAGCTCAATTATATGTGAAGGCATACAAATGATACAATAAAACACAATAATGAAAATTACAATAATTACAGTGGATTCAATTGATTTATGTCGAAGATACTTCCAAAACGGATAATTTGAGAAAGACCAAAATAAAGGAATAAGCGGACAGGAATTAGGCGATAATACGATTAATAGTTGATTAAATACATAAGCTAATTAAACTAGGTCAAGGTAGAACGGAAGTTCAAAGACATAAATCAACATGGAACAGGCGCAACAGAGCTGCGCCCTCTGGAAGAGGCGCAGCAGTTGCTGCGTCTGTTCCAAGGGTGAGTTCTGGCTGTGAAGCCGGAACTACAAATCGTTAATGTTAATTGGTGAATTTAAGGATTAATTATGATATTCGACTCGGATGAAAGTGATTTAATGTGTTAATTACATGCGAATGGGTCATAAAAGCAATAAAACATCGATGAAACGAATGCAAACGAATTAATTACATGAATGAAAGATTGATTAGTGACATCGGTGAACTAAATAGGTTAAATAAGACTAATTAATGACGAATTAATGATGAATACGACAATAGACAGATGAAAATATATCAAAGGTCAAATTCCAGAAACTTAATATGAAAGAATCGAATCTCAACAACCCGGTTTGATCTTAATGACGAAAACCCGCAAATATTGGATTACTTGGGATTTAAGTCGGGATTTAATGATGAATTATACATATTAATGATGATAAACAATATACATGTGAAATTATTGTGCTATTATGTTATAGAATTGAAGAACAAACAATGACAAATAATGAACGACGAATTGACAGAGGACGAAGGAAGAAGAAAGGAAGCAGGAACTGCGGCAGCCTCACGAAGAGGCGCAGCAGGTGTTGCATCCCTTCGAAGAGGCGCAGCAGTTGCTGCGTCCTTTCCCGACGGTCATCTTCTGGTAATCCGTAAAAGGGGTTTTAAATCACGGTTTTATAAATCGGTTTTAATAAGTATTTTCAACATAAACCTTACATTAATGATACAAAAAAGTAAATAAAAATAAATAAAGAAGGTTTTACACCCTCAGACTTACATGTTTGACGAAACGAGATGAACTAAGTTTATGATTAGTGATGCTCGACTCGAATGTAACGAAAGTGCCCTCGTAAGAGGAAAACGATTAAGATTAATTAAGTTGATTGATGTGGAGTTGGTCAAATTGGTCCGTCATGCAAACGAGGCTGGTACTCAGAAGGATCTGAGCTTACGTGGTCGAATGTTCAAACACGTAGACGCCAAAAAGTAAGAACGTGGTCTAGAATGCAAAGGGAGAAGAGAAGGGCGGACACTCGCGTGAGAAATATGAGGAGCGAAGGCTCCTATTTATACTAATCGCGTGAAGGAATAGGGTTTTCGGAGAGACTTTGGAAGTGAATCTCTGGTCGGACTATTTCGGAGCTATATTCTATTTTTCGGAACAATTGTCGTTGGAAGCACCTAGACCAAAACACAATTTATAACTTCACAAACAACTCTACAATTAGTAAAGAGGCAAGTAAAGGTCGGATCCCAAGGGATGAGAATTGAGATGAGATTTCTATTGAAACTAGTGGTGTCTTAGGGGTGTCACAATTTGGGTTTATGTAGGTCACTAACTAAATAGCAATGAAAATAAATAAGCAAGATGAATTGAAAGGGTTGTAAACAATTGATAAAAAGCACTAGGGTCCCTAGGAAATTATTGTTGTGATGGATTGAGTTGGGTTATATCTTATAATCCTAGGAAAGTTTGGGTCTCGGAGCCGAATCGAATAGATTGTACAACACCTACAAGTCGACTTAGTGTTTCCTACTCAACAACATGCATGGTCTAATGAGACTCGAGTTGGTTTATGTCTTACAAGTCTCATTGAAAAGATAGGTGATGGGTGAAAAATGCAAAGATTCATAGGCTCACATTTCATCAAACATAACATGTGCATGAGTTGAGATCAAAACAAGCAAGCAAATAAACCATGAAAGCATATTAATTTAAGCATGAATCATTCCCCATGTTGGTTTCCCCTAATTACCCATTAACCCTAGCTAGGTCACTACTCACTCATTATCATGTTCATCATGCTAGCAAGGTTGTCAATCATACCAACAAAATGAAACATAATGAACAAATGAAAGTAATTAACAATAATTTAAAAGGGATTAAGGGAATTATACTTACTAATGATTCCAATAATAAAGCAAAGAATAAAAGAAGTACTTGATGATTGATTGAGAGGTTGTCAATCTCCCAATAATAAACCAAATAATCTTCAATTACCCAAAATAAAGGATGAACAAAAGAGAGATTAAGGAAATAAAACTTGTATTAAGACTTGATTAATTTTTGATTACAAAACTAAAGAGAGATTTGATTGTTATTAACTACTCTAATAATTGATAACAAGAACATCCTTTTCTAATTAGACTAATGGGGTATTTATAGTGGAAATTGGGTGGATGCATTAGGGTTAACTAAGGGCTAAACTAGTAATTACACTTTTAGGATTGAGCAGGAGACACCGGTATTTTTCGAAGGAAGGACTTCTTTCTTTGAAGTTTGAAGAAACGGATTTGTGCTGGACTGGAATCCGTGCGTCTTAGGCACGGGACGGGAGGATTCGTGAGCCTCTGACCGGGCGTCTTTGGGAGAAGACGCACGTCTTCTGGAGCTGCTGCCTGGGCGTCTTTGAAGGAAGACGCACGGATTGTTGTGCTGGGGGACGGCCGGATTCAGGACAATCCGCACGGATTGCTCCTCAGTCTTGTTTCTTCTTCTTTTCTTCCCTTTTCTTCGTAAAATCCTTGGGGATTTCCTTCGGGATGCAAGGATCTTTCATCAACATTGCTCATCTACTATAATATGTACAAAGGCCCTCTAATATTGTCTCTCCTTGATGCTTGGTCATTGAATTCAATCAATTTAGTCCCATTTTGCCATGAAAATGCAAGGTTTGCACTCCTTTCCTACCAAGGACACAAAACCTCAAAGAATATGCAAATCAAAGAACTAAAGACATTAAATAACCCAAATATGCACTAAAAAGCATGGGAATAAGGCTAATTTGGGGACTAAATATGCGCTAATTATGGTCACATCAAACATCCGCAAACCGAACCTTTGCTCGTACCGAGTAAAGAGGTGACAAAGACTACGACCATTATTTAAACTAACCTAATAACATAGCCGATATGAGACAATTAGCGGGTCTCACTCTGCCCCTTCAACTCACAACAAGACAACCATGAGGTAGGATGCCTTCTTGCAAGGCAAGGTGGGTCTTGCCAAAATGGCGACACATCCAAACATTAAGCACACAAAATCAAATAATGGATGCATCTACAAAAGGAATAGCCACTTCCTCATCAAGTGGCGGAGGCAACTAAAAGAGAAAAAATTTAAGAGCATATAATCCTTCACAAATACTAGTTCAACAAATTACTAAGGCTAAGAGGATGGCACTAAATCACCTCCAAATGGTGTTAAACTAGACTACTTTCGTCCTCAATTTTCAAATGCCTTCGTCAAGAGCGATCGGATGGTATGGAATGATGATCCCTATGATGCTAGTAGCATATGACATGACAAGTCTCGAATTCTCTACAAAAGTAAAGGTCATGGATCGTCCCAAGCTCGACAAAGTGACTTGACAAAAAGGCTTTTTGGGAATGAAATGCTCAAATCGTTATAAACAAAGGGTGGATATGACTAGTATTCAAAATTTGACCTCATTCAACTTTCACATTTCAAAAATTAGAGATGCGGTTTGTTCTTTCCGGGCTAGTGTCCTTTGCTTTCGCCAATCGCTTATTAGGCAACCGGTTAACCTCTAGACAATAGCTTTTCGAGGTGATAGTCACTCTATCTCTGGGCGGTTGAATTCACAACCGTGTGGGGGCCCAATTCAATGGATCCCTCTCCAGAGCACATCAAAGTTGTAAGCCTCCATCAAAACAACTAAAGTTCTCAACATTTCAACATTTCATAACATTTGAGGTTTCCTTGGCAATAAATTACTTCCACATAACAAAATTTTCGAAATGAGCATTTCAAACTTATTGATAGAAAGTATTTTTGGGTTGCCTTACCACAAGGTCAATCAAGGTCACCTAGACAAGTTAACCAAGTCCACATCGCATCACGGGGTTTGAATAGGTGACTCACATGCAAACTCTTGACTAGGCTTTGGGACATGGGTCAAAAGACACTAGTATGACACAATCTAGGGTGTTTTACAACCATTCTAGTAGGCAAAGTCTTAAGTTGAAAAAGTATTTGTAATGGCTTAGTTGCTCTTGTCAAAGTTCTCAATTAGGCACTTTTCCAAAATATTTCATCTAAATGCAACTATATACTATGATGCAACTATTATATACATCCTAATGCAAGTGATTCTATCAACTAATATGACATATAAACTAAATGCAAGTCCTAAGTTCACATTGTTATACCACATCAATCAAAATAAAGCCACATAGTCATTAACATAAAGAGGAAAAAGGAGATTGGAAAGATCAAACCATGCGGTCTTCATGATCCTCATGTCTCGGATGTGGCGTAGTCAATGAATGTGAACAAGGATAGAACAAACACAATATATACAACAATATATACATGACTACACTAAAAAGGAAATAAACTTGTTTTTGGGTTTTTCAATTTTCAAATTTTATGGTTTTTCGATATTTTTCAATTTTTTTTGGATTTTTGAATAAAAGTTAAGTTAGAATTCCCCATTGATCGGTCCGTTTCGTGTTCACAAATAAATAGATGTGGTTGTTGGGTCACGTCCGAATCAAAACAAAATTTATAGCTTCACAAACAACTCTACAATTAGTAAAGAGGCAAGTAAAGGTCGGATCCCATGGGACGGGTATTGAAATGAGATTTCTATTGCAACTAGTGGTGTCTTAGGGGTGTCACAAATTGGGTAGATGTAGAAGGTCACTAAACTAAAATAGCAATGGAAATAAACAAGCAAGATAAATGAAAAGGGTTGTAAACAATTGATAAAAAGCACTAGTGTGTCATGGGGTCATAGGGGATTCATGGGAATTGATCATACAAACATATTCTCAAATTATAAGCAAGCAATTATTGTTGTGATGGATTGAGTTGGGTTATATCTTACAACCCTAGTAAAGTTTGGGTCCCGGAGCCGAATCGATTAGATTGTACAACACCTACAAATCGACTTAGTCTTCCCTACTCAACAATATGCATGGTCTAATGAGACTCGAGTTGGATTATGTCTTACACGTCTCATTGAAAAGATAGAAGATGGTGGTAAATGCCAGGATGCATAGGCTTAACATTTCATCAAACATAACATGTGCATGAGTTGAGATCAAAACAAGCAAGCAAATAAACCATGAAAGCATATTAAATTAAGCATGAATCATTCCCCATGTTGGTTTCCCCTAATCACCCATTAACCCTAGCTAGGTCACTACTCACTCATTATCATGTTGATCATGCTAGAAAGGTTGTCAATCATACCAACAAAAGGAAACATGATGAATAAATGAAAGTAATTAGCAATAATTAAAGATGGATTAAGAGAATTATACCTACTAATGATTCCAATAATAAAGCAAAGATAAAAGAAGTACTTGATGCTTGATTGAGAGGTTGTCAATCTCCCAATAATAACCCAAATAATCTTCAATTACCCAAAATAAAGGATGAACAAAAGAGAGATTAAGGAAATAAAACTTGTATTAGAACTTGATTAATTGTTGATTACTATACTAAAGAGAGATTTGATTGATATTAACTACTCTAATTATTGATAAGAAGAACATGCTCTTCTAATTAGACTAATGGGGTATTTATAGTGGAAATTAGGGGGATGCATTAGGGTTAACTAAGGGCTAAACTAGTAATTACACTTTTTAGATTGAGCAGTGAGGAGTCGGTATTTTTCGAAGGAAGGGCTTCTTTCTTTGTAGCTTGGAGAAGACGAAATTGCGCTGTACAGAAACCGTGCGTTTTGGAGTCGGGACGGGCGGATTCTGGCTGTGGAACACGGGCGGTTTAGGAGGAATCCGGACGGATTCTGGTGATGGCAAACCCGAGCGTCTTGGGATGAAACCGCACAGATTGTGCATGTGGAGGACGGCCGGATTGTAGATAATCCGCACGGATTGTGCCTCAGCAACATTTCTTCTTCTTTTCTTCCCTTTTCTTCATAAATTCCTTGGAGATTTCCTTGGGGACTCAAGGATCCTTTCTCAACATTGATCATCTACTATAATATGTACAAAGGCCTTCTAATCTTGTCTCTCCTTGATGCTTGGTCATTGAATTCGATCAATTTAGTCTCGTTTTGCCATGAAAATGCAAGATTTGCACTCCTTTCCTACCAAGGGATCAAAATCTCAAAGAATATGCAAAACAAAGAACTAAAGACAATAAATGATCCAATTATGCACTAAAAAGCATGGGAACAAGGCTAATTCGGGGGCTAAATATGCGCTAATTATGGTCACATCAAATATCCCCAAACCGAACCTTTGCTCTTCCTGAGTAAAGAGGTGACAAAGACTAGGACCATTATTTAAACTAACCTAATAACATAGCCGATATGAGATAATTAGCGGGTCTCACTCCGCCCCTTCAACTCACAACAAGACAACCATGAGGTAGGATACCTTCTTGCAAGGCAAGGTGGGTTTTGCCAAAATGGCGACACATCCAAACATTGAGCACACAAAATCAAATAATGGATGCATCTACAAAAGGAATAGCCACTACCTCATCAAGTGGCGGAGGCAACCAAGAGAGAACAAATTTAAGAGCATGTAATCCTTCACAAATACTAGTTCAACAAATTACTAAGGCTAAGAGGATGGCACTAAATCACCTCCAAATGGTGTTAAACTAGACTACTTTCGTCCTCAATTTTCAAATGCTTTCGTCAAGAGCGATCGGATGGTATGGAATGATGATCCCTATGATGCTAGTAGCATATGACATGACAAGTCTCGAATTCTCTAAAAAAGTAAAGGTCATGGATCGTCCCAAGCTCGACAAAGTGGCTTGACAAAAAGGCTTTTTGGGAATGAAATGCTCAAATCGTTATAAACAAAGGGTGGATATGACTAGTATTCAAAATTTGACCTCATTCAACTTTCACATTTCAAAAATTAGAGATGCGGTTTGTCCCTTCCGGGCTAGTGTCCTTTGCTTTCGCCAATCGCTTATTAGGCAACCGGTTAACCTCTAGACAATAGCTTTTCGAGGTGATAGTCACTCTGTCTCTGGGCGGTTGAATTCACAACCGTGTGGGGGCCCAATTCAATGGATCCCTCTCCAAAGCACATCAAAGTGGTAAGCCTCCATCAAAACAACTAAAGTTCTCAACATTTCAACATTTCATAACATTTGAGGTTTCCTTGGCAATAAATTACTTCCACATAACAAAATTTTCGAAATGAGCATTTCAAACTTATTGATAGAAAGTATTTTTGGGTTGCCTTACCACAAGGTCAATCAAGGTCACCTAGACAAGTTAACCAAGTCCACATCGCATCACGGGGTTTGAATAGGTGACTCACATGCAAACTCTTGACTAGGCTTTGGGACATGGGTCAAAAGACACTAGTATGACACAATCTAGGGTGTTTTACAACCATTCTAGTAGGCAAAGTCTTAAGTTGAAAAAGTATTTGTAATGGCTTAGTTGCTCTTGTCAAAGTTCTCAATTAGGCACTTTTCCAAAATATTTCATCTAAATGCAACTATATACTATGATGCAACTATTATATACATCCTAATGCAAGTGATTCTATCAACTAATATGACATATAAACTAAATGCAAGTCCTAAGTTCACATTGTTATACCACATCAATCAAAATAAAGCCACATAGTCATTAACATAAAGAGGAAAAAGGAGATTGGAAAGATCAAACCATGCGGTCTTCATGATCCTCATGTCTCGGATGTGGCGTAGTCAATGAATGTGAACAAGGATAGAACAAACACAATATATACAACAATATATACATGACTACACTAAAAAGGAAATAAACTTGTTTTTGGGTTTTTCAATTTTCAAATTTTATGGTTTTTCGATATTTTTCAATTATTTTTGGATTTTTGTATAAAAGTTAAGTTAGAATTCCTCATTGATCGGTCCGTTTCGTGTTCACAAATAAATAGATGTGGTTGTTGGGTCACGTCCGAATCAAAACACAATTTATAGCTTCACAAACAACTCTACAATTAGTAAAGAGGCAAGTAAAGGTCGGATCCCAAGGGACGGGTATTGAAATGAGATTTCTATTGCAACTAGTGGTGTCTTAGGGGTGTCACAAATTGGGTAGATGTAGAAGGTCACTAAACTAAAATAGCAATGGAAATAAACAAGCAAGATAAATTAAAAGGGTTGTAAACAATTGATAAAAAGCACTAGTGTGTCATGGGGTCATAAGGGATTCATGGGAATTGATCATACAAACATATTCTCAAATTATAAGCAAGCAATTATTGTTGTGATGGATTGAGTTGGGTTATATCTTACAACCCTAGGAAAGTTTGGGTCCCGGAGCCGAATCGATTAGATTGTACAACACCTACAAGTCGACTTAGTCTTCCCTACTCAACAACATGCATGGTCTAATGAGACTCGAGTTGGATTATGTCTTACACGTCTCATTGAAAAGATAGAAGATGGTGGTAAATGCAAGGATTCATAGGCTTAACATTTCATTAAACATAACATGTGCATGAGTTGAGATCAAAACAAGCAAACAAATAAACCATGAAAGCATATTAAATTAAGCATGAATCATTCCCCATGTTGGTTTCCCCTAATCACCCATTAACCCTAGCTAGGTCACTACTCACTCATTATCATGTTGATCATGCTAGAAAGGTTGTCAATCATAACAACAAAAGGAAACATGATGAATAAATGAAAGTAATTACCAATAATTAAAGATGGATTAAGAGAATTATACCTACTAATGATTCCAATAATAAAGCAAAGATAAAAGAAGTACTTGATGCTTGATTGAGAGGTTGTCAATCTCCCAATAATAACCCAAATAATCTTCAATTACCCAAAATAAAGGATGAACAAAAGAGAGATTAAGGAAATAAAACTTGTATTAGAACTTGATTAATTGTTGATTACTATACTAAAGAGAGATTTGATTGATATTAACTACTCTAATTATTGATAAGAAGAACATGCTCTTCTAATTAGACTAATGGGGTATTTATAGTGGAAATTAGGGGGATGCATTAGGGTTAACTAAGGGCTAAACTAGTAATTACACTTTTTAGATTGAGCAGGGAGGAGTCGGTATTTTTCGAAGGAAGGGCTTCTTTCTTTGTAGCTTGGAGAAGACGAAATTGCGCTGTACAGAAACCGTGCGTTTTGGAGTCGGGACAGGCGGATTCTGACTGTGGAACACGGGCGGTTTAGGAGGAATCCGGACGGATTCTGGTGATGGCAAACCCGAGCGTCTTGGGATGAAACCGCACAGATTGTGCATGTGGAGGACGGCCGGATTGTAGATAATCCGCACGGATTGTGCCTCAGCAACATTTCTTCTTCTTTTCTTCCCTTTTCTTCATAAATTCCTTGGGGATTTCCTTGGGGACTCAAGGATCCTTTCTCAACATTGATCATCTACTATAATATGTACAAAGGCCTTCTAATCTTGTCTCTCCTTGATGCTTGGTCATTGAATTCGATCAATTTAGTCTCGTTTTGCCATGAAAATGCAAGATTTGCACTCCTTTCCTACCAAGGGATCAAAATCTCAAAGAATATGCAAAACAAAGAACTAAAGACAATAAATGATCCAATTATGCACTAAAAAGCATGGGAACAAGGCTAATTCGGGGGCAAAATATGCGCTAATTATGGTCACATCAAATATCCCCAAACCGAAACTTTGCTCTTCCTGAGTAAAGAGGTGACAAAGACTAGGACCAATATTTAAACTAACCTAATAACATAGCCGATATGAGACAATTAGCGGGTCTCACTCCGCCCCTTCAACTCACAACAAGACAACCATGAGGTAGGATGCCTTCTTGCAAGGCAAGGTGGGTCTTGCCAAAATGGCGACACATCCAAACATTGAGCACACAAAATCAAATAATGGATGCATCTACAAAAGGAATAGCCACTACCTCATCAAGTGGCGGAGGCAACCAAGAGAGAACAAATTTAAGAGCATGTAATCCTTCACAAATACTAGTTCAACAAATTACTAAGGCTAAGAGGATGGCACTAAATCACCTCCAAATGGTGTTAAACTAGACTACTTTCGTCCTCAATTTCCAAATGCTTTCGTCACGAGCGATCGGATGGTAGTGAAATGATGATCCCTATGATGCTAGTAGCATATCACATGACAAGTCTCGAATTCTCTACAAAAGTAAAGGTCATGGATCGTCCCAAGCTCGACAAAGTGGTTTGAAAAAAGATTTTTTTTGGGAATGAAATGCTCAAATCTTTATACACAACGGTGGATATGACTAGTATTCAAAATTGTCCTCATTTCACTTTCACATTTCAAAAATTTAAGATGGGATTTGTCCCTTCCGGGCTAGTGTCCTTTGCTTTCGCCAATCGCTTATTAGGCAACCGGTTAACCTCTAGACAATTGCTTTTCGGGGTGATAGTCACTCTGTCTCTGGGGGGCCGAATTCACAACCGTGTGGGGGCCCAATTCAATGGATCCCGCTCCAAAGCACATCGGAGTGGTACGCCTCCATCAAAACAATTAAATTTCTCGACATTCAACAATTCATAACATTTGAGGTTTCCTTGGCAATAAATTACTTCCACATAACAAAATTTTCGAAATGAGCACTTCAAACTTATTGATAGAAAAGTATTTTTGGGTTGCCTTACCACAAGGTCAATCAAGGTCACCTAGACAAGTTAACCAAGTCCACATCGCATCACGGGGTTGGATAGGTGACTCACATGCAAACCCTTGACTAGGCTTTGGGTCATGGGTCAAAAGACACTAGTATGACACAACCTATGGTGTTTTACAACCATTCTAGTAGGCAAAGTCTTAAGTTGAAAAAGTATTTGTAATGGCTTAGTTGCTCTTGTCAAAGTTCTCAATTAGGCACTTTTCAAAACTTTTTCAAAATGCAACTACATGCAATGATGCAACTAATATAAACATCCTAATGCAAGTGATTCTATCAACTAATATGACATATAAACTAAATGCAAGTCCTAAATTCACATTGTTATACCGCATCAATCAAAATAAAGCCACATAGTCATTAACATAAAGAGGAAAAAGGAGATTGGAAAGATCATACCATGCGGTCTTCATGATCCTCATGTCTCGGATGTGGCGTAGTCAATTTATGTGAACAAGGATAGAACAAACACAATGTACAATATATACAATATAACTACACTACAAAAGGAATAAACATGTTTTTGGGTTTTTCAATTTTTCAAATTTTTATGGTTTTTCGAATAAGAGTTAAGTTAGAATTCCCCATCCTCACACTAATATGGGCATTGTCCTCAATGGCCAAAATGATGGGAAATTATGCAAACATGATGCATGATTTCTACACTAAATGCAATCTACGTTAGTCTACACTACATGATGCATGGTTTTTGTTTATGACGGAGAGGATAATTTAGATTAGCTCCCGTTGTGTATGCATTAACTTCCCCAAACCGAGTTAGACACTATTGCTAATGTCCAAGGATGGGTGTAGTTCATGCACACAATATGCAATGCATGAAACTAATTTGTCATTTTGGATTTTGAAAGTAGGAACAATAAAATGACAACACCTCAAAAAGTACCGAGGTGTGAGTCCTCAATGGTGCTAGGACTACTCCAACAATGATCAAGAAAAATAAAGTACAAGTTAACAAGACACAAACTTCTTTTCATGAAACTTTGAAAAATAAAGAGGAGAGATGAGAAAACTTCACTTAAACTTAGATGGGTGTCTCTTGCCCGCTCCACCTAGTTATGAAGTAGTCTTCTAGATATCGGCATCATCTCCCTCTACATCGCTATCCCATATCTCCTTTGATGCATCACTCAAACTTGGGTCCATGAATTCGTCTTCTTCACTTTCAAGCTCCACCATGTCTCCTCCACAAGAATTGTTGCTTCCCTCCTCTTGTCTCCCGTTTGCTCCTTCATTAGCTCTCTCCGAATTGGGGAAGAGCAAATCCAATTGAGCCCATGAGGGAAATGCTCCTTCCTCACTAATCCGTCCTCTTCGAACCATCTCGTGATATTGAGGGTAGAGAGCATAGTAAGTGTCCACGGCGGTTTCGTATTGACGGTAGTGTAAATCTTGTAAGATTCCCGTGACAAAGTCGTCACAGGGGAGGATGAAGGGATTTGGATGGTTGTATGGTTGGTAAGGAAATGGGTAGGGAGGCACTTTGATCTTCTCATCTTGAGTTTGTTGTTCTTGTTGTTGTGGGGGTGGATTTTGAGGTGGTGGTGCTTGCCTTGGTTGGGTTGGATTTGGAGGGATGAGGTAGGATGGGATTGGAGACAAATGTCCTCTTCTCGGAGAAATTCGTGGTAAGCCATTCATTGGAAGGAAAATCGGATCACATCCTTTCGTTATCCACTTGATGTGCTTGTCAACCCCCTCAAGGGTTATCCAATGGTGTTGAATGAGAAGAAGATCTTCATTTATCCTCGTGTTTCCCAAAAGAGGAGTATACTCATTATTCTCATTGAATCTTGGGTTGAAATGCTTCGCAAGCCTAGTAATGAGTCCTCCATTCACAATGTGTTTCATTCCATCATCGTCACCATTCCTAAACTTTGCCCATTTCTCGACTAGCAGTAGAGGTGCATTGAGGTGGTACACACTTCTTCCGTGAATATTGAGGTAGGATTCCATAAACACAAGGTCTAATTGGTTCACGATCGCTGGATCTCGGCGAGCAAAGAGAGTGCCCTAGAGGAATCGATAAGTAAGTCTCAAGATCGGATTTTGAATATGAAAAGCGAGACATTCCTTGTTGTGTACGAAATCCCGGCCGGTCATGGCCCTCCACAAAGGCTCAACACTGTATTTCTTTGGCTTCGATGTTCGGGTAGGCGAAACATCGAGTCCGAACACATTTGCGAATTCTACGAGGGTCATCATCCTTGAAACATTTTCTAGCCTAAACTCTATGTAAATTGTTTTGTTCAAGGTTTTAATCTTCAAAAAGCTCAGAAACTCAAGCACAAGAGATCGATAAGTTGGTTCATACATGTGAAAAAGGGTAGAGAGACCAAATACTTCAAAGAGAGCTTCTACTTGATGATAAATCCCAAGTTTCCTCAAGGTATCATGACATAAAAACTTAGTGGGAAGAATGTTCTTCCTTAGAAGCCGGTGGAAAACTAATCTTTGCACATCATTGACAAATTCCACATTTGAGAAGTCATCAAGCCTTGTGAGATCTACAATCTCTTCATTCTCCCTTCTTAATGTGATGACATAGGAGGTGGAAGAACTTCCCCTCATCCTTGGTCTTCTCCCATTCCTAAAAGAGGATCTCCTTGGTGCCATTCCTTGAATATAGAGTTGAATTCTTTTGATTTGTGAAGGAATAAAGATGCTCCTTGTTGATTGAGTGTTGCCTTTGGAAACCCTAGAAAATTGGGGCTTTTTGATTTTGTGGGTTAAGAGAGTGATTTGGATATGTATGGGAGTCATAAGGAGGTGGGTTTTATAATGCAAGTGGAAGGAGTGGTGATGTGTCACTAAATGTGTGGTTGGGTGTAATTTAATTAGGAAAAGTCGGGTCAACACACCGTGGGAGGACGAGCGGATTCGAGCAGAAGACGCTCGGATTCGTGCTTCTCGGGACGGGCGGATTCGGAGTAATACGCCCGGATTCTGTCACAGCTGAATTTCCAAAAGTTGACGCCTCAAAGACGGGCGTCCCGAGTATGAGACGCTCGAATTCTTTTCCATTGGGACTGATGCGTGTCTATAATATGATGTTTTACATCTTTATTTCCACGCATTTTATGTCTATTATATGTAGTTTATTCTACTATTTTCCCCATTTCTGTCTACTCTCGTATTTTTATGTAATA
This sequence comes from Silene latifolia, assembly GCF_048544455.1. Classification (NCBI taxonomy): domain Eukaryota; kingdom Viridiplantae; phylum Streptophyta; class Magnoliopsida; order Caryophyllales; family Caryophyllaceae; genus Silene; species Silene latifolia. The sequence goes on from NC_133534.1 coordinate 106,678,844, forward strand.
TTGCAGATTATTGCGGAAATGAGTAGAAAATGAACCAAATCTTGACCCCGGAAGCTAAGCTTAGGAAGGACATGAGTATTTGACTCGGACTTGAAGTTTAGAATGCATTTCAAGGCCTGAAGATAGCAAAAGCATGGGTGCGTACGAGTTTAACAAGCAAAGAAGCACCTCACGACATTGCAGGCTGCTTCAGATGGCTATATCTCGAGTTCTAGAGCAGATAATCGAGTGACACTTATTGGAGGTGAAAGCCTATCCTCTTAGCTTTCCAACGCCGCATAGAACGCCTGATTTGACCAAGTAACGAAGAAATGGCAGCTGTTTTAAGATCGGTGCGCGCTGCAGAATTCGTCAGAATGCATTACTGTACAGCACCCTTGGTCGATCGACTGGTACTTTTGGTCGATCGACCAGACCGCGGGTTCCAGTAGCTACTGTTCGCTGCTACTCAGTCGATCGACTGACATGCTTAGTCGATCGACCAAGATGCTACTTCAGACTAGAACATAAAGATCGAGAAATACAAAGCCCAAAGCTATATTATGTTTAGGGATTTAGTTACGTTAGTTTGCTATATAACGTAACCTGACTAAGAACTTTAATCATGAAGTTTTTCATTCAGAAATTGATCTAGTTTGACATTCAGTTCTTTATCAAATAATTAGGGTTCGGGATATTGCTTTCGTTCGTTCTTTTAATCTTTCCGTTACCATTCATCTTCGCGGTATTTTCCTCTGCTTATTTTCAGTTTCATTACTTTATCGCTCATAGTATAGAATTGTTAGTTAGTTTCCCGAAACCATAATCATCGTTTTATGCTAGCCTTTTGTTTCATCAATTTAAGCATGAATTCTTCTGTTTATTTCGTTGATTTTATTGTTGCCTTTAATTTTAGTATGAGTAGCTAAATTTATCGTGCTAGGATGTAGGGGATCTATAGCGTAGATGGCGTAGAATTAGGCGACCTGAATTAGGGCATTGGTTGATCGACTGGTTTCTCTGATCGATCGACTGTGCCAGTTGGTCGATCGACTGCCTATAGTGGTCGATCGACTGACGCGTGTATGATTGGCACCGTTTTAATTTATTAATTGCAATATTTGACAACGAGACCGAGAGGCTATTTGTTAAATGCTTAGTATTGACCAACCCATTAAGGTCGAGAGACAGGGGAGGGAAATAATTAATGAATTAGAACGACTAAATTGCTAAGATCGAAAGACAGGTAATTTAGGCTTTAAGAATCACTTTTCAGTGCGAGAGCTAGCATTAGTGAGACTTAGGGACTAGTAGCATAGGCCGAAAGGAGCTACTGGTTAACTTGGACTGAGAGGACTTGTTATTTACCCATCTACACGACTTTATTTCAGACTTACCTAGGATTATGCGCCATCGCAGCTATAGTGAACCGACCGTCTTAGCATTTCTTCTATCATTGTTTACCTTCTTTATTACATTTATTGCTTATTTAGTTTATGCATTAGACTTAGATTTACTTCAAACCAAAACACCCCCCTTATTTGTTACTTCTAGACTGAAATATAGAACAACTGAAATTCCCTTCCTCCCTGCGGATCGACCCTGACTGCCACTAGCTTCTGTTAGTAGTATTTAGGTTATAAATATTATTTTTGGTACTAAACGACGGTATCAAATTTTGGCGCCGTTGCCGGGGAGGTAGCGCTAGTTTTAGTTGTTTTTATTTTAGTCTGTCTTTAGTCTCAAGGGATTTATTCCTTGAGGCAGTTCTCATCTTTTTCCTTTATTTTTGTTTTTATAGGTCTTTCAGGTCCTATCTAAGCAGGATTTTGGAAGTAGAACATCAAAGGGAAGGCTTGAGTACCTTTGATTATCCCACCAAGATGTCAAACGTCTCCAGAATTGTAGCACAATTTGAAGCTCAGAATGCAAAATCGACAATTTGGAGAGTGGACGATTCGGAAAGCAAGTGTAGAGATGAGTATTGTTGCACTTGAGGCTTCTGTTAATGCTCAATCTGAAAAGCTTGAGGTGGCACAATTGAAGCAAGAAAATTCAGAGCAGAATGCTTCGGTTCATGGCACCAATGAGATTGCAGAATTGAGAACGGCAGTCCAAGCTCTTATGGCCCATGTGGTGAAAATTGAAAGCCAAATAGCAATCTTAGCGGCTAATCAGTAAGGAAAGGATTCGGGAAATATGGAGAAGCCTACTAAACTTTCTGATGCGGAAAGAGATCACGTTCCCAGTGCTCATGGTCGATCGACCAACACCACTGGTCGACCGACCAGTATACCTGAGCAGAACGCAAATCCGCCACTTGATTTGAATGGCACGACAGCTAATGATGACCTGACGAAGGTTTTGAACATGCGCAAGTTTGATATTGTCGATTTACGTGATACTTCGGCCCGAGTTATTGACGGGTCTTCCATAGAGCGAGCTATGAAGTCATTTCCGAGAGTTGATAAGGACAAGGTCCTTAATTCAAAGGATGTTTCAAGGAAGGAAGTAGAAGAGCGGGCCAAGTTGTCGATGAAGCCTCCATTTCCTGAGCGGCTCCAGAAATCGGAAGATGGGGTACACTATCGACTGCATATTGATGATGTCCCATTTATTATTCCTACCCTTATTTCTGCTCTAACACCTCCGCCTGAATGGGAGCAAGATGGAGGAAGATTTTCTCGCTTTGACTATTTCAGAGCTGGTTTGGGGAAGAAAGAGCCACCCGATTTTCCAGCTTTGAAGAAGTCGAGCGAGGCATGGAGTATGATCCGGAGTTGGATGAGCGGACGATACTAGAGCATGAAGGGCTAGAGTCTGCGACGATCCATTGAGTTACCTAGATGACGGAGATGGGTGGTCTCCATCTATTTGAGATTAGTATTCTTTGAGGCGATCGCATCTAGCCAAAGGCCATGGTCGGAGTTATCCCGCGTTTTTCGCGGATAAACATTTTATTGCTTGAGTTTTTAAGACAATTTATCGCATTTAAGACTATTTACTGTTTTTGGTTTGCGCGAGACTTCGCTTTTATAAGTTTGCTTAGGATTTTTACAAACCTTTAGACTGTTACTTTGGGTTTTGCGCAATTTTGGGCGCGTTATTTATGTGCATTTGCAGGTTCTAGACCATATTAACTCAATTTATTGAGTTAATTTCGAAGAAAACAAAGCTTCTGCTCAGGTATAGTGGTCGATCGACTGGTCCTTTTGGTCGATCGACCGGATTGCGACTTCCAGGAGCTTCTGTTCCTGTTCACTTGGTCGATCGACTGGGCTATGTGGTCGATCGACCGTCCAGCGTCTTGTGCACTGTTTTCGATCATTCCCCCCTTTGTGTTTGGTCGATTTGCGGAATTGAGGGAGTCTTTTCTCCACTTTATTCTCCGCTTAATTTCTGTTTTCTTCCGTTTTCTCATTTTCGCACATAATTTTACCGTCACAATTTTGTTTTCTCGTTTTATGCGCGGTATGTTTTGTTTCTTTTCAGGTACCTTATGGTAGCACTGCTGGCTACTGAAACCTCCTAGCTCACGCTGGTTTGGGGAGGTTTCCTTTTGCGCTTAAAATCTTGTAAGTTTCCGAGTCCCAATTTCATGTCAATTTTAGCTATTATTTATCGCAAAATCCCATTTCCCTTTTATTTCATTACATGATTTCGCACAATGAGGGCATTGTGTGATTTGGTTTGGGGAAGGGTTTTGCGTTGCATTTCATTCTGTTTTGCATTCACGTTTACATTTTTGTCTTGCATTGTTTTTATTTTCCATATATACAAAATTTCAAAAAAATTAAAATTCAAAATTGTCAAAAAATTCAAAAATATCACGTTTAATTTTGCATATTAGGTTGAGTCAGATTGGAGTATTCATTACTGATAGTTGTCATTTGCTTAAACCCTGCATTTTATCACATCTTTTAGCAAAAGTTTTTGCAGTATCTCGAATTTCGTTTCAAAATTTGTTGAACAATTAGACTTGACTTGAAATTTTGGCAAACTACAAAACTTTCTAAGGAATTAGAGCTTTATAAACTGGTGTCATTCATGACCAGTTTCATTTAGGATTGTGAGTAGTTACTCCCTGCATATCGTGTAACATTAATTTGCACAAGTATGACATTTAATTTCTTTTTGCCTGCATACATTCGGGTTAGTGGTTGGTATTGCATGTTTGGAGAATGCTTGCGAAAATCCCTTTTATTCATTTTACCCATTAGCTTCACATTAGCCAAAAATTGCCAGTTGACCCTTTAGCTACAATCCATAAACTAAGCCTACCCTTTTGCTGAGCTAGTTTAGTAGTTTTAGTGGTATTCGTTGTATTGTATCAATTTTGGCTCGATTTGCACTCTATGAAGTTGGTAATGAATGAAGGGGAAGAATAATGAATGAAGGGGAAGAAGAAAAAGAAAAAAATGAAGAAATTGAAAAAAAGTGACTGCCGAAAGAAAAAAAAAAACGAAAAAAGAAAACAAAAGAAAAAGAAACGGCAAAGAAAGAAAAAAAAAAATTGAGTTATTTGACTCCTATGTTGCGATTTATATTATATGAGGAGTATTGAGTTTAGATTAGTGAAGTGTTTGCCTAATTCATTAAGGCATTTGAGCTTATTTCATTGAGTTAGAAGTGGATGTATTTATTCGGTTTGTTAGGATGCTAGCTTGGCTATTTCCCTCTCATTCCCATATCGTTTTGCCCCTTCTTACCCATAGCCTCACTTATCCAAATCTTTGCAAGTATTCGGCATGTGATGGACCCTGAATGGTTGGAATGTATGTGCACGGTAGCTAGAATTACTTATCATACTATATTGCATGCATGATCATGTTGGTTGAGTCTAGGTGAGCGACTTTTGTCTCTTTCTCTCTTACATATAAATTGCTTACCATTTGCTTTGTTGAGAGAAGAGTGACCCGGGAGAGTCCAATCTTGAAAGTCTTGCAAGGTCAAACGTTCAACATCTTTTTGGAATATGCATCAATTCGTTTGTGTGACATTGAGGTGTTAGTAGTTGATTCATATGCATTAAATTGGTTTAAGTAGACGATTTTCAGTTTGTCCATGTTTTGCTCCTTTCTATCTAAATTTAGTTTTGCATTTAGTTGCTTGGGGACAAGCAAAGGTTTGGTTTGGGGAAGTTTGATGCGTGTCTATAATATGATGTTTTACATCTTTATTTCCACGCATTTTATGTCTATTATATGTAGTTTATTCTACTATTTTCCCCATTTCTGTCTACTCTCGTATTTTTATGTAATATTGCAGATTATTGCGGAAATGAGTAGAAAATGAACCAAATCTTGACCCCGGAAGCTAAGCTTAGGAAGGACATGAGTATTTGACTCGGACTTGAAGTTTAGAATGCATTTCAAGGCCTGAAGATAGCAAAAGCATGGGTGCGTACGAGTTTAACAAGCAAAGAAGCACCTCACGACATTACAGGCTGGTACAGATGGCTATATCTCGAGTTCTAGAGCAGATAATCGAGTGATTCTAATTGGAGGTGAAAGCTTACCCTCTTAGCTTTCCAGCGCCACGTAGAACGCCTGATTTGACCAAGTAACGAAGACATGGCAGCTATTTTAAGATCGGTGCGCGCTGCAGAATTCGTCAGAATGCATTACTGTACATCACCCTTGGTCGATCGACTGGTACTTTTGGTCGATCGACCAGACCGCGGGTTCCAGTAGCTACTGTTCGCTGCTACTCAGTCGATCGACTGACATGCTTAGTCGATCGACCAAGATGCTACTTCAGACGAGAACATAAAGATCGAGAAATACAAAGCCCAAAGCTATATTAGGTTTAGGGATTTAGTTACGTTAGTTTGCTATATAACGTAACCTGACTAAGAACTTTAATCATGAAGTTTTTCATTCAGAAATTGATCTAGTTTGACATTCAGTTCTTTATCAAATAATTAGGGTTCGGGATATTGCTTTCGTTCGTTCTTTTAATCTTTCCGTTACCATTCATCTTCGCGGTATTTTCCTCTGCTTATTTTCAGTTTCATTACTTTATCGCTCATAGTATAGAATTGTTAGTTAGTTTCCCGAAACCATAATCATCGTTTTATGCTAGCCTTTTGTTTCATCAATTTAAGCATGAATTCTTCTGTTTATTTCGTTGATTTTATTGTTGCCTTTAATTTTAGTATGAGTAGCTAAATTTATCGTGCTAGGATGTAGGGGATCTATAGCGTAGATGGCGTAGAATTAGGCGACCTGAATTAGGGCATTGGTCGATCGACTGGTTTCTCTGATCGATCGACTGTGCCAGTTGGTCGATCGACTGCCTATAGTGGTCGATCGACTGACGCGTGTATGATTGGCACCGTTTTAATTTATTAATTGCAATATTTGACAACGAGACCGAGAGGCTATTTGTTAAATGCTTAATATTGACCAACCCATTAAGGTCGAGAGACAGGGGAGGGAAATAATTAATGAATTAGAACGACTAAATTGCTAAGATCGAAAGACAGGTAATTTAGGCTTTAAGAATCACTTTTCAGTGCGAGAGCTAGCATTAGTGGGACTTAGGGACTAGTAGCATAGGCCGAAAGGAGCTACTGGTTAACTTGGACTGAGAGGACTTGTTATTTACCCATCTACACGACTTTATTTCAGACTTACCTAGGATTATGCGCCATCGCAGCTATAGTGGTCCGACCGTCTTAGCATTTCTTCTATCATTGTTTACCTTCTTTATTACATTTATTGCTTATTTAGTTTATGCATTAGACTTAGATTTACTTCAAACCAAAACACCCCCCTTATTTGTTACTTCTAGACTGAAATATAGAACAACTGAAATTCCCTTCCTCCCTGTGGATCGACCCTGACTGCCACTAGCTTCTGTTAGTAGTATTTAGGTTATAAATATTATTTTTGGTACTAAACGACGGTATCAGGGACGGGCGTCTTGTTCTGAAGACGGACGGATTCCTTTAAAGCAATTTTCCTTGAAATGCACAGGTAGAAAGACGGGCGTCTTTCTGCCAAGCCGGCCGGTTTCTTCAGGACGGGCGTTTTACCTTCGGGGACGCTCGGATTCCCCTTCAGTCCAAAAATCTTCAAATTCTCAGCGTAGCAGGACGGACGGATTCTCCTTAGAACGCCCGGATTCTAGCAGGACGTCCGGATTCTAGGGAACACGCACATGTTCAGGCTGTGAATTCATCCTTTGACTTTCTCTCCTCTCTTAGATGCGTCCCCACACTTGAAAATTGGTTCCTTCCTTCATTCAAAATTCATTAGTAACCCTCCCTCACTTACGCTCATGAAAAGAGTTCATTCTAATTATTAAAAGAAATGCAATAAAATAATAAATACAAGTTAGAGGGTTAGTATATTTACAAGTGGTGGTTTAGGGAGGACTCCACCAAACTCTCCCTTCGATAGTTCTTTCAAGGATTAGAAGGCCCGAGGTAGGTGACCTCGACCTCTCCAATAAACGCTCCCTCATAGTAGGGCTTCAACCTTTGACCATTTACCTTGAACTTGCTTCCATCTTTCGCCTTGAGTTCAAAATCTCCGTATTTTCCAACTTCGGTTATCACATAGGGACCCATCCATCTAGAGTTCAATTTTCCCGGAAAGAGTCGGTAGCGGGAATTGAATAGAAGGACTTTGTCTCCTTTGTGAAAGGCCTTTTGTCTAATTCTCTTATCATGAAGCCATTTCGTCCTTTCTTTGTAAATCTTTGCATTCTCATAGGATTGTAGTCGGAATTCTTCCAACTCTTGGATTTGAATCATCCTCCTTTGACCGCTTAATTTAAGATCAAGATTAAGTGCTCGCATTGCCCAATAAGCTTTGTACTCCAATTCGATTGGCAAATGACATGCTTTTCCATAGACAAGCTTGTAAGGGGAGGCTCCTATGGGAGTCTTATAGGCCGTCCTATAAGCCCAAAGAGCATCATCAAGCTTTGTGCTCCAATCTTTCCGAGTCTTGTTCACAACTTTCTCAAGGATTTGCTTGATCTCTCTATTTGAAATCTCAACTTGACCGCTTGTTTGAGGATGATATCCCAAGCCAGTTCTATGTTCAACACCATATTTGGTCAAAAGAGATGCAAGTTTCTTCTCATGGAAATGCGTTCCTCCATCACTAATGGTTGCTCTAGGAACTCCAAATCTTGGGAAGATTATCTTTTTGAAGAGCTTGGTGACCGTTTTTGCATCATTATTTGGAGTGGTTATTGCCTCCACCGACTTTGAGACGTAATCTACGGCCACAAGGATGTACTTATTCCCATTTGATGTCACAAAGGGACCTTGGTAGTCGATTCCCCAAACATCGAAGATCTGCACCTCTAGAATGCCCCTTTGTGGCATTTCGTTCCTCCAAGAGATATTCCCCGTTCTTTGACAAGCATCGCAATGAATGATGAATTCTCTTGTGTCTTGAAACATTGTAGGCCAATAGAAGCCCGATTGAAGAATTTTTGCAACGATCCTCCTTGCTCCATGGTGCCCACCGTAGGGTGATGAATGACAACCTTCCAAAATTCCTTGGATTTCCCATTGAGGGATGCATCTCCGGTAGAGCCCATCATTACTCTCCTTGTAGAGGTTTGGGTCATCCCAAAAGTACCTCTTCACTTCAAATAGGAATCTCTTCCTTTGGTTGTGGTTCAAATTTGGAGGGAGTACCTTTCCAACAATATAATTCGCATAATCGGCAAACCATGGGGTGATGTGCCTTTCAAGTTGTGTTTGAATAGCCATCAAAATATCGTCGGGAAATGGGTCATTGATCGGGGATTCTCCATTTTCATCATGAAACCGGATCCTTGACAAATGATCCGCCACTACATTCTCGGCTCCTTTCTTGTCTCTTATTTCCAAGTCAAATTCTTGAAGAAGCAAAATCCATCTCAACAATCTTGGTTTTGCCTTCTTCTTTATCAAGAGATGTCGGAGAGCACGGTGATCCGAAAATACAATCACCTTGGATCCAAGCAAGTAGGAACGGAATTTATCCAAAGCATAGACAATGGCAAGAAGCTCCTTCTCGGTTGTATCATAATTCACTTGGGAAGGGTCGAGGGTCTTGCTTATATAATAGATGGCATGAAGAGCTCTCCCTACTCGTTGGCCAAGAACCGCTCCAACGGCGTAGTAGCTAGCATCAGACATAATCTCGAAAGGTAATTCCCAATTTGGAGGTTGGATGATTGGTGCTGAGATTAGTGCTTCCTTGATTCTATTCAAAGCTTCAACACACTCATCAGTGAATTAGAATTGGGCATCCTTAAGCAAAAGTTGAGTGAGGGGTTTCGCTATTTTTGAAAAATCCTTTATGAAACGGCGATAAAAAGCCGCGTGACCGAGAAAACTTCTCACCCCTCTAACATTCACGGGAGGTGGGAGTTTCTCTATCACCTCAACTTTAGCTTTATCGACCTCGATTCCCTTTTCCGAAATCAAATGACCCAAAACAATTCCTTCATTGACCATGAAGTGACACTTTTCCCAATTTAAAACAAGACTAACATCTTCACATTTTTGCAATAAAAGAGAAAGATTATACAAACATGAGTCAAAGTCCTTTCCATAAACACTAAAATCATCCATAAAAACTTCCATTATGGTCTCTAAGTAATCGGAGAAGACACTCATCATGCTTGTTTGGAAAGTGACGGGGGCATTACATAAACCAAAAGGCATCCTCCTATATGCAAAATTACCATAAGGGCATGTGAAGGTGGTCTTATGTTGGTCATCCGGGTGTATGGGGATTTGGAAGAATCCCGAATACCCGTCAATGTAACAAAAGAATTTGTTGGAGGCTAACCTCTCAAGCATTTGGTCAATGAATAGGAGGGGGAAATGATCCTTTCTTGTTGCGGAGTTTAATTTTCGATAGTCAATGCACATACGCCAACCGGTGATCATTCTTGTGGGTATTAGTTCATTCTTTTCATTTGTCACTACCGTGGTACCTCCTTTCTTAGGTACCACTTGGACGGGGCTAACCCACAAAGAATCCGATATGGGATATATGATTCCCGCATCAAGTAATTTCATGACTTCTCCTTTGACAATTTCTTGCATGTGGGGGTTCAATCTCCTTTGGGGTTGAATGGTAGGTCTATGGTCTTCCTCTAGATGAATTCTACGCATGCAAAAGTTGGGACTTATCCCCTTAAGGTCATCTAGATTATAACCTATAGCCTTTTCATGTTATTTCAACACATCAAACAATTTTCCCAATTGGTCATCATCAAGTCTATCATTAACAATCACGGGTTTGGTCTTTGATTCATCAAGGTAAGCATATTTCAAATTTGAGGGAAGGGGTTTTAAAGTAGGAGTTTGTACCTCACTTTCCTCCTTTGGAGTTTCATTGAGAATTTGCTCCATCTCCATTAGACATTCCATTCTCATAGCATACTCAACTTCATTTTCATCAACCTCATCATATTCAAATTCCATGATGGGTTCCTCTTGCTCTTGAGCTTGTAAAATATCTTCTAGGATGGATTTCTCATCTTCTATGGGTTGACATGCTTCTACAAGGATGTTATGCACTAGTACGGATTGTGCATGAGTAAGTTCTTTGTTAGCTAGAGCGGCCTCAAAAAGATCCACCTCCAATTCCCAATACATATTTTTAGCCTCACTTGCTTCCAAGGCTTCCAATGCTTGCATGGGATCTTTGAAGAAACGTATACTTAAGTGGTCCTCTACAAAACAATCTATAAAGTCCATCTTGCAAAATATCGAACTACTTGAAAACAATTAGAACAAACCTTGAGGAGTTTTACTTCCCCAAGGCGAAGAAAGACACAACTAATAACAATAAAGGAAAATCTAAATCAAGTAAACACCGTCCCCGGCAACGACACCATTTTTGATCGGTCCGTTTCGTGTTCACAAATAAATAGATGTGGTCGTTGGGTCACGTCCGAATCAAAACACAATTTATAGCTTCACAAACAACTCTACAATTAGTAAAGAGGCAAGTAAAGGTCGGATCCCAAGGGACGGGAATTGAAATGAGATTTCTATTGCAACTAGTGGTGTCTTAGGGGTGTCACAAATTGGGTTGATGTAGAAGGTCACTAAACTAAAATAGCAATTGAAATAAACAAGAAAGATGAATTAAAAGGGTTGTAAACAATTGATAAAAAGCACTAGGATGTCATGGGGTCATAGGGGATTCATGGGAATTGATCATACAAACATGTTCTCAAATTATAAGGAAGCAATTATTGTTGTGATGGATTGAGTTGGGTTATATCTTACAACCCTAGGAAAGTTTGGGTCCCGGAGCCGAATCGATTAGATTATACAACACCTACAAGTCGACTTAGTCTTCCCTACTCAACAACATGCATGGTCTAATGAGACTCAAGTTGGGTTATGTCTTACAAGTCTCATTGAAAAGATAGGAGATGGTGGTAAATGCAAGGATTCATAGGCTTATCATTTCATCAAACATAACATGTGCATGAGTTGAGATCAAAACAAGCAAGCAAATAAACCATGAAAGCATATTAAATTAAGCATGAATCATTCCCCATGTTTGTTTCCCCTAATCACCCATTAATCCTAGCTAGGTCACTACTCACTCATTATCATGTTGATCATGCTAGCAAGGTTGTCAATCATACCAACAAAAGGGAACATGATGAATAAATGAAAGTAATTAACAATAATTAAAGAGGGATTAAGAGAATTATACCTACTAATGATTCCAATAATAAAGCAAAGATAAAAGAAGTACTTGATGCATGATTGAGAGGTTGTCAATCTCCCAATAATAACCCAAATAATCTTCAATTACCCAAAATAAAGGATGAACAAATGAGAGATTAAGGAAATAAAACTTGTATTAGAACTTGATTAATTGTTGATTACAATACTAAAGAGAGATTTGATTGATATTAACTACTCTAATTATTGATAAGAAGAACATGCTCTTCTAATTAGACTAATGGGGTATTTATAGTGGAAATTAGGGGGATGCATTAGGGTTAACTAAGGGCTAAACTAATAATTACACTTTTTAGATTGAGCAGGGAGGAGCCGGTATTTTTCGAAGGAAGGGCTTCTTTCTTTGTATCTTGGAGAAGACGAAATTGCGCTGTACAGGAATCCGTGCATTTTGGAGTCGGGACAGGCGGATTCTGGCGATGGAACACGGGCGGTTTTGGAGGAATCCGGACGGATTCTGGTGATGGCAAACCCGAGCATCTTGGGATGAAACCGCACGGATTGTGCATGTGGAGGAGGGCCGGATTGTAGATAATCCGCACGGATTGTGCCTCAGCAACATTTCTTCTTCTTTTCTTCCCTTTTCTTCATAAATTCCTTGGGGATTTCCTTGGGGATTTCCTTGGGGACTCAAGGATCCTTTCTCAACATTGCTCATCTACTATAATATGTACACAGGCCTTCTAATCTTGTCTCTCCTTGATGCTTGGTCATTGAATTCGATCAATTTAGTCTCGTTTTGCCAATAAAATGCAAGATTTGCACTCCTTTCCTACCAAGGGATCAAAATCTCAAAGAATATGCAAAACAAAGAACTAAAGACAATAAATGACTCAAATATACACTAAAAAGCATGGGAACAAGGCTAATTCGGGGGCTAAATATGCGCTAATTATGGTCACATCACCCATATGGGCATTGTCCTCAATGGCCAAAATGATGGGAAATTATGCAACATGATGCATGATTTGTACACTAGATGCAAGCTACACTAATCTACACTACATGATGCATGGTTTTGGTTTATGACGGAGAGGATAATTTAGATTACCTCCCGTTGTGTATGCATTAACTTCCCCAAACCGATCTAGACATTATTGCTAATGTCCTAAGGTTGGGTGTAGTTCATGCACACACTATGCAATGCATGAAACTATTTTTTTTGTCATTTTGGATTTTGAAAAGGTGGGAACAATAAAATGAGAACACCTCAATGGGGCCGAGGTGTTAGTCCTCAATGGTGCTAGGACTACTCCAACAATGATCAAGATTAATAAAAAAAACAAAGAGAGAAATAGACAAACCTCAAGAGGGTAGGAGCCTGTAAAGCTTACTAATCTTCCATCATATCATCATTATCATCATTTTCCTCACTAGAATTGGACTCATCGCCACTTTCTTCTTCACTTTCTTGTTCATCTTGCTCATCATCCTCTTCTCCTTCTTCACTAGCTTCTTCATCAATGTTATCATCAACCTCTTCATTACCGACAACCTCATTATCACCCGGAACAACCCTAGATGACTCGGAAAGAAGACTTCCTTATCCGCCCAACTAGGCAAAGGACATGAAGGGTCAAGTAGTCCTTGCCTAGCTAAGTGAAGGAGGGTTGGATACTGGGCTAAGTAAGCATTTTTCCGACCCTCGAAGGCTTGCTTGTGCATCTCTTGCATGAGAAGAGTCAAATAATCATTTCTTGCTTCAACGCCTTCGGGTTTGAACTCTTGGTACTCGAAAGGATAGGTTGGTGTGACAATGGAAGAGGAGGGCATTTCAATTTCACCCTTTTGCTGTCGGATAATGTACTCGGCCTCTTTTGAAAGGGGAAGTAGATAGTTGGTCCGGTGGACATTCAATCGACAAATCTTTGAAGGCAAAGTGAAAGATCTAGCCTCACTAGTGAGCCATCCATACTTGGTGTCAAGAGGGTTATGGGTAACCCACTTGTACTTGTATATCATAGTATTAATATCAATGAGATGAACACCCTCTTTCGTCTCATACTTGTTATCTGTGTTGAAGTTTGGATCAAAGTATTTAGCTAGGATAGTGACTAGGCCTCCATTCACAATAACGGTGGTGCCTTTCTTCCCACAATCAATATTTAACCATCTATCCACCAAGTGCCTTAGAGAGTTAAAAGGCTTGGTGAATTCCCTTCCAACGTTCAAAGCCGACTCAAGAAGAACAAAATCGAGTTTGGTGAAATGGTTGGTGTCTTTTCTTGCAATGATGGTGTTCCTTATGACCTTGTGCCACACTCTAATGCCCGGATGGTGGACTAATAGAGTGCGACTAGCATGAAAGTCTTCAAATTTCCTTCCGGAAATCGCCTCCCAAAGAGGGTCGGGGTCATACTTGCCAACATTCTTAAAATAACTCGGTGAATCGCTAAGACCCAAAGCTTTACCCATTTCCTCAAAGAAGATGCGCCTAATAACATTAGCTAGACGAAACTCGATGGTCTCCATGGTCTCAACCTTGTTAACTTTCAAAGAACTCAAAAATTCTAAGGTAAGGGAGGGGTATGTCAATTCTTTTGATTCAAACAATTTCTCCAACCCCATGGCTTTGAAGAAGGCTCTAGTTTGCTCAAGGACACCCAACTTTTCTAAGGTATCTTCACAAATAAACTTGGTGGATAGAAATGATTTCCTAGCAAACTTGGCAAAAGTGTCCCTATGGGATTTGGAAATGAAAATTACCCCGGATAATTCGAAAGTTGAACAATTTCCGGAGTAGAAGATGTTGTTGCTTCCATGGGAGGTTGTTGTTGTTGCGCTTCCAAGTTTGGGTTAGCTACCACCATAGCCAATGCTTTCTTTGCTTGAATACTCTTTTGTCTTCATGAGAGTGCCTTTGCCTTTGGTGCCTTTGCCTTTGTTGCCTTTGTTGCTCCCTTAGTCCTTGCCATTGATGAATAAGCCAAGAAAAGAGTGAAAAATCTTCAATTTCTAGTGCACCCAAATCGATTTAAAGATGAAAGGCTTTGCCTTTATGAATTCAAAAATCGACTGAAAGGATGAAGATTTTGTGCTTGGTTTTGATTTTTGTTGAAAGAGGAGTGATTGATTTGTTGTTAAAAGCATGTTTTGATTTGATTTTGGTGAATGTTGTTGAGGAATCTTGTTTTTGTAATGGAGAGGATGAGGGTTTTGGAGTTATGAGTAGTGTTATGAATGAAGGAATGAAGAAATGAATGTGGGAGGGGGTTTATAAAACCCGTAAGATTTGAACTGCAGGGGCAAGACGGGCGGTTTCTGCTCGGGACGCCCGGATTTGGCCTTTTCTGGGTTGGGAAAAACTCGCCTAAAGACGGGCGTCTTTCAGTGAAGACGCTCGGATTTACAAACACGGGACGGGTGTCTTCTACAGAAGACGGGCGGATTCCTTTACGGGGATTTTTCTTGTTTTCCTCAGCCAAGAAGACGGGCGTCTTCCTTTCAGGACGGGCAGATTTTTGAAGACGGACGGATTCAACTGCAAGACGCCCGGATTTGTTGACAGTCAGAAATTTCAAAAATTCAGCTCATAATAGGACGGGCGTCTTCTACCCAATATGCCCGGATTGCCTGAAGACGGGTGGATTCTCCTGAATCCGCTCGGATTCGACCCCTTTGTACCCGGATTCAGTTCCATCCATGTACTTTGCATATCCCTTGTCATTTTTCCATTCTTCTTCATATCTTGTGTTCTTCATTGTGGGGGCACTACTAAGGCATGGATAGCCTAGGCAATTGCCATCCCCACACTAAGCTAAAGCACTACACATTAATTGAAATTATTAGTCCCTCCCTCACTTCTCTCAAACATGATAATTATCTTGATCAAAGTATAAAAATCCAAAAATGACAAAAAATGCAATATAAGAATTGAAATGTAAGTTAGGGAGTTAGAAATATTTACAAATGGTGGTTTAGGGAGGACTCCACCAAACTCTCATTCTTGATGAGATGTCAAGGGGGCATGTTCAAGGTGTTGTTGATGTTTCTCAACACCTTGAAAAAGTAATCAAACGCTTGTTCATTGTCATGATAGAGGTCTTCAATAGACCTTGGCCATTGTTGTCGGTCTTGATCGATGACATTACCAATGTAGGGATTAAAAATCCCTTCAAATTCGTCGTCCCAAAGACCACAAACTTCATTAAGTTGATCATTGAAAATCTCTTGATTTGATGGAGACAACTCTCCCATTTCGTTTTCTTGGCCAATAAGGCCATCTTCTTCATCGCTTGACTTTGGTGAGCTTTGCAAGCTCTCTTTGTCACAATTCACTTGCTCTTTGAATGGAGCATCTTCAATTTTCTTCTTCCATTGGAGTTCCGACTTCTTCCTTTCATCCTTCCGACTATAATGATCGATCATAAAACACGGTTCATGTAAACGGGGAGCTCTCATAGTCTTGTCAAGATTAAAAGTTATACTCTCATCTCCCACTTCTAGAGTGAGCTCTCCATGTTTCACATCAATCACCGCACCCGCGGTGTATAAGAAGGGTCTTCCTAGAATGATTGGAATGTTGGAATCTTCCTCCATATCAACAATGACAAAGTCCACCGGGATGAAAAACTTCCCAATTCGTACGGGAACATCTTCCCTTATCCCTAATGGTGTCTTCGTCGATCTATAGGCCATTTGGAGTGTGATATTGGTGCATTTAAGCTCTCCCATCCCCAACCTTTTACTCACCGGGTATGGCATAACACTCACACTAGCCCCTAGATCACATAAGGCTTTGTTGATTGTGGTGTCGCCAATGGTACACGGTATTGAGAAGCTTCCCGGATCCTTTAGTTTTGGAGGTGAACTACCTTGAAGTATTGCACTACTCACCTTAGTGAAGGCGATAGTCTCAAGCTTCGGGATCGACATCTTCTTTGTGAGGATGTCTTTCATGTATTCGCATAAGCCGGCACGTGATTGATTAATTCCGTGAAAGGAATTGATACTTCCAAATTCTTCATAATTTCCATAAACTTTCCAAGTTGGTCATCAAATTTGGGCTTGGCTTGACGACTTGGAAAAGGAAGTCTAATCACAATGGGCTCCTTCTCCTTGACCTTGTCTTCATTTTTCTTTGAAATTTCTTCTTTTGATGATTCTCCATCTTTGGAGTTTTGCACGATTTCTTCCTTATCACTAGCTTCCACAACTTCATCCTCAACTTGCTTCTTCGGTGCTTCATACCTTGTACCACTTCTCAAGTGAATGGCACTAAATGTTTCATGTCTTGGGGGATTACTTTGAGGTGGTAATTGCCCCTTTTGTCTTTGTGAGCTTGAAGATGCTAGTTGAGTCAATTGGGTTTCCAACATTTTGGTGTGAGCTAGAATGTTGTTGATGGTGGTTTCCTTTTCTTGACTATCTTTTTGCATTTGAGTGAAAAATTCTTGTTGATTCTTTTGCATTTGGAGGACCGCTTTTTGAACATCAAAACCTTGGTCATTTGGTTGATTGTATGGATTTTGATTTTGGTAACCTTGGTTTTGGTTGTAAAAGGGTCTTTGATTTTGGTTTCTCATGGGAGGTGGGGTGTATGTTGTTTAAGGGTTTTGAACATTTTGGCTTTTGTATGAGAGATTTGGATGGAATTTGGTGTTTTCATTGTAATAGTTGGAATAAGGGGTACCACTCTTGTATGCTTGGAAAGCATTCACTTGCTCATTTGTTCCCCTACATTCACTTTGGTCATGTCCCAAAGTTCCACAATTCTCACATATCCCACTTGGGATTGATGAGGATGTCGTCATGGCATTAACATGATGCTTTGGTGATTTTGAGGCTTCTTCAAGTCTAGCCATAACTTTTTCAAACTTCAAATTAATTGTGTCAATGTGAGCACTAAGCTAAGCACCCAATTGAGTAACGGAGTCCACTTCATGCTTTCCTCCTCTAGTAGCCTTGCGAGGTCTACTATATTGTGAGTTATGGACCGCCATTTCCTCAATTTTGTTCCAAGTTTGATTGTCATCAACTTCGGTGAACATTCCACTTGATCCCATGTTGAGAATGTTCCTTGAATCTTCATATAGACCGTTCCAAAATTGTTGTACCAAGAACCACTCGCTAAGTCCATGGTGAGGACATGAGCGACAAATTACTTTGAACCGCTCCCAAGCTTCATACAAAGATTCTTCATCCCTTTGCTTAAAACCCGTAATTTGAGCTCTTAGCATGTTAGTCTTTTCCGGTGGGTAGAATTTTTTGTAGAACGCTAGAGCCAACTTCTTCCAAGAATCAATTCCGAGAGTGGCCTTATCAAGGCCCTTCAACCATTGTTTCGCGGTGCCAATTAGAGAAAAAGGAAATAAGACCCATCTAATTTGGTCTTGAGTTACACCGGTTTGAGAAATCGCATCACAATAGTCACAAAAGGTTTCCAAATGAGAATGAGGGTCTTCACTAGGCATCCCCCCAAATTGGCTCCTTTCGACTAATTGGATAAAGGCGGATTTGCAATAAAATTTCCGGTCAAATGTTGCGGTGTGGGAGTACCATTGGGTAGGTTCTCCTCGGTGGGTACGGAATGTGATGAAAACTTAGGTATTGTGGGTTGATTTTGTGTGGTATTTTGTGTTGGGTTCTCCTCACGTTCTCTTGCAAAAGGGTTGATGAACTCAATAGTTGATTGAATATCCACAACCTCACTAATACCTCTCAAATTCCTCCTGTCAAATCTTCTATTGGTTGTCAAAGTCCTTTCAATTTCACGATCAAAAGGTAACAAATCACCTTTTGACCTTCTAGACATGCAAAATATCAAACAACTCAAAAACAATTAGAACAAACCTTGAGGAGTTTTACTTCCCCAAGGCAAAGAAAGACACAACTAATAACAATATAAGAAAATCTAAATCAAGATAACACCGTCCCCGGCAACGGCGCCATTTTTGGTCGGGACTATTTCGGAGCTATATTCTATTTTTCGGAACAATTGTCGTTGGAAGCACCTAGACCAAAACACAATTTATAACTTCACAAATAACTCTACAATTAGTAAAGAGGCAAGTAAAGGTCGGATCCCAAGGGACGGGAATTGAGATGAGATTTCTATTGAAACTAGTGGTGTCTTAGGGGTGTCACAATTTGGGTTGATGTAGAAGGTCACTAACTAAATAGCAATGAAAAAAAATAAGCAAGATGAATTGAAAGGGTTGTAAACAATTGATAAAAAGCACTAGGGTATCATGGGGTCATAGGGGAATCATGGGAATTGATCATACAAACATGTTCTCAAATTATAAGCAAACAATTATTGTTGTGATGGATTGAGTTGGGTTATATCTTACAATCCTAGGAAAGTTTGGGTCCCGGAGCCGAATCGATTAGATTGTACAACGCCTAAAAGTCGACTTAGTCTTTCCTACTCAACAACATGCATGGTCTAATGAGACTCGAGTTGGTTTATGTCTTACAAGTCTCATTGAAAAGATAGGTGATGGGTGAAAAATGCAAGGATTCATAGGCTCACATTTCATCAAACATAACATGTGCATGAGTTGAGATCAAAACAAGCAAGCAAATAAACCATGAAAGCATATTAATTTAAGCATGAATCATTCCCCATGTTGGTTTCCCCTAATTACCCATTAACCCTAGCTAGGTCACTACTCACTCATTATCATGTTGATCATGCTAGCAAGGTTGTCAATCATACCAACAAAATGAAACATGATGAACAAATGAAAGTAATTAACAATAATTAAAAAGGGATTAAGAGAATTATACCTACTAATGATTCCAATAATAAAGCAAAGAATAAAAGAAGTACTTGATGCTTGATTGAGAGGTTGTCAACCTCCCAATAATAACCCAAATAATCTTCAATTACCCAAAATAAAGGATGAACAAAAGAGAGATTAAGGAAATAAAACTTGTATTCAAACTTGATTAATTGTTGATTACAAAACTAAAGAGAGATTTAATTGATATTAACTACTCTAATAATTGATAAGAAGAACATCCTCTTCTAATTAGACTAATGGGGTATTTATAATGGAAATTGGGTGGATGCATTAGGGTTAACCAAGGGCTAAACTAGTAATTACACTTTTTAGATTGAGCACGGAGACACCGGTATTTTTCGAAGGAATGGCTTATTTCTTTGAAGCTTGATGAAACGGATTTGTGCTGGACTGGAATCCATGCGTCTTAGGCACGGGACGGGCGGATTCGTGAGCCTCTGCCTGGGCGTCTTTGGGAGAAGACGCACGTCTTCTGGAGCTACCCTTCGGGCGTCTTTGAAGGAAGACGCACGGATTGTCGTGCTGGGGGACGGCCGGATTCAGGACAATCCGCACGGATTGCTCCTAAGTCTTGTTTCTTCTTCTTTTCTTCCCTTTTCTTCGTAAAATCGTTGAGAATTTCCTTGGGGATGCAAGGATCTTTCCTCAACATTGCTCATCTACTATAATATGTACAAAGGCCCTCTAATCTTGTCTCTCCTTGATGCTTGGTCATTGAATTCAATCAATTTAGTCTCATTTTTCCATGAAAATGCAAGGTTTGCACTCCTTTCCTACCAAGGACACAAAACCTCAAAGAATATGCAAAACAAAGAACTAAAGACAATAAATGACCCAAATATGCACTAAAAAGCATGGGAACAAGGCTAATTCAGGGACTAAATATGCGCTAATTATGGTCACATCAATCTCGAAAAGATATGAAAAGATACGAAACGCAGAAAAGGACCTGGGAAGAGGCGCAGCAGTCACTGCGTCTCTTGGAAGAGGCGCAGCACCTGCTGCGTCTGTTCCCAGGTGGTTTCCTCCTGTGGAAGAAATATTTCCGTGTTTGGTTTATGGAATAACGGATTAATCATATTTTCCTTAATATTTTGTATGAATATTACGGGAAATTCTTTACCAAAGAATAAAAGATTGTGAAAGATTTATAAAATATGGAATAGAAATTTCCGAAACATTCCAGAACATTCTGACTCGGGATTTAGCGGTTATCAGAAAATGAAGACGATTTTAGGCCCGGACTCCAAATGTACTCTAATTACTGTCAAAACGACCGCATCGGCGCGTAGATGACAATTAAGAGGTAGATATCAGTGTTTGAGCAATCACTTGACGATAAACTTACGAACTGTCACAAATCGTTCCGCGTACCAAACATGCGGCCCAATCATCACCGGGTGGTTTGCGGGAGGTGCCGAAATGAGGTATCTACAGAACCATTCTACACTCCCGTCTTGAGTGTAGGCACACCACCGGTGGTGGTTGAAGACGACGTCCTCATCAATCAAAGTTCTACCCTCAAGAGGTGCATAAGTCCCATGGGTGTTGAACCCGGGACAAAGGTAGTTAGCCAAGATAGTAATTAGACCTCCCATCACGAAGGTCTTGAGTTGGGATTTCCGTTGAGAGAAATCGTAGAATCATGTAAGCATCTCAAGGGGAGTATTGAAGTTATATCGCCTTGTCCCCCGAACATTTAGATAGGACTCAAGGAATGTCAAATCGAGGAGAGTGCACTTTTCTTGCTCGAATCTCCCATTAATGGTGCCGGCTACGAAACGTTCGGTGATCCGAATCACCGAGTGTTGGATAGCTAAGGTATAGCATTGTTTTTGGTGAATGAAATCCCTCCCAGAAATAGCCTTCCAAACTAGGTCCACATCAAAGTCGGAGGGTTTGTTGATGTTTCTTGTTGGTATAACAAGACCAAAAATATGAGCAAATTGGTCAAGTCTTAGACTATGGTCGAGGTTGCACAACCGGAAGTCTATACCAACAGTCCTTCGTGTGTTCGAAACAATGCGGAGGCTACTCAAAAATTCCAAGGTAAGGCTATGGTATGTCTCTTAATGGGCATGGAATAATTTCCCAATCCCCAAACCATCAAAGAACATTTCTCTTTGATACCTTGTACCTAGGATTTCTAACACCCTAGTGTCAATGAATTCAGTCGGTTCGTAATGCTTATCTAGCAACTTAACGAACTTAGCGCGGTGGTCATCGAATGTGAAGAGTACCTCCGGAAAGTAGTCAAGTTGCTCCACCCCTTCTCTTATCACGGGACGGAAGTTTCTTGGCGGCATCCTTTCTTGAGTGGATGAAGAAGATGAGCCCTTGCGTTTCTTGGTGGCGGCTTCAACGAGCTTCTTGGCTTTTCCCTTGAGATTCATCATTTTAGATTTGGGAAAGTTAGGGTTTGGTTGATTTTTTTTGTGATGGGAGTGTTTGGAGATGAAGATGAGTGGATTAGGTTTAGATAAGATGAGGAAATGAGGAATGGTGGGGGTGATTTTATAGAAAAGTATAGTGTAGGATGAGCGGCCGAGGGTCGGGCTCGGGCGGATTATTCGAGGTAAGTGCAGGAATCCGAGCGTCTTTAGGGTCGGGACAAGCGTCTTCCTGCAGGTGGTCTGAGCGTTTGGTGAAAAATCCGCTCGGATTTCAGTCCAAGGATTCTGTACCGCTCGGTACTGTTTAGCAAATCAAGATTGAGACGAGCGGCTGAATTGGGACGAGCGTCCTTTTCAGAATCCGTTCGGATTCTAGTCCAGTGCGAAATTTTTCTTCAGATGTCTTATAGGACGAGCGTCCAACAGATAATACAAGCGCCTATTTCTGGACAAGCGCCTTGTCCCATAATCCTCTCGTATTTCAAGTCAGCGCTAAACAGTACCCTCAGGGAGGTTGAGGACGAGCGTCCTGCACCTGGGACGAGCGTCCCTCGCTGTTTTTCATTATTTTCTTTCTTTTCTTTGCAAGATCGTACCCTTGCACCCTTTTGTTATTGCTCCTTATCTTTTTCTGAAATTTTGCTCAATAAAAAGGTAAGAAAACTCTCCCTCGCTACTCTCATGCAAGAAATTGTAAATAAAAGTGCTAAAATGTACAATATTATACAAGGTAAAGGTTCGAGAAATATCTTACAAATGGTGGTTTGAGATAGGACTCCACCAAACTAGTTCACATTGTAGAATTTCTTTGTCCATAGAGCTCAAGGCTCTTAGAAGAAGATCAAAAGCTTGTGAACAAGCTCCAAATAAGCATAAGTATGGTTTGCTTAACTCCAAGACGAAGCTTGGCCAAGGAAGTTTGTCATTCATTCTTGTTTTCTTCCTTTTCTTGGCGCTTGAATATTTACGATGCTTCAAACCGATTAGCCCATGATTCTTGTTAGCGTAAGGCAGGAAGTATGATTCATGGTTGTCCGGAGACTTCCACTCACTACCTTTGTCTTCAATTTTGGTGATGATGATAGCATTTGGATTTATCAATCCTTCAAGAGTATAAGGAGAACTCTCATAACATTGATGACCGGATACCTTAGGAATTTATGTTGTGGGTGCCAAATTTCCACAAGCAAGTTCATTTGCAAGTTTGTTCTTGAGCTTTTCCACCAAGTACCCTTTATATGATGTTTTGACCTTTTGAAGAAGGCCTGCCATATCCTCTCCAACAATCATAGGGTCCATGGTGGGTGCGAAAAGGTCTTCATGTTCAATAGAAAAGAGACATTAATCTTCCTCACAGAAGCATACCTCAAACTTCTCAAGGATAGGCTCCTCAAGCAAGGTGATTTTACAAGTCCATTCTTCTCCCCTATTCCAAAGGTCCTTGTAAGACACGTATTATTCATAAGCCTCTTTTATGGTCTTGTCATCATTACCATCTTCATATGAATCATAAATGGGGGCTTCATTCTTCTTCATTAGTTCTTCCTCCACCGTCTCAATATCCACATCAAAGGACACACCCTCATACATACCAAGGTTAAGAGTATTTGGCTTACTCAACCTCAAATATTCCTCATCAAACACAACACTTTCATACTCACAAGAGCTCAAGGATATTGGCTCTCCCCACCTCTCATCTTCTATATCAAAGGTCACTACTTCAAACTCGCATTCATGATCAAAAGTCTAAGGAATGGTGGGGGGTGGTTCCTTAGGTTGCCTTTATTTGGGCAATTTGAATTTCCAATTTCTCACCTTGGGTAACAATGCCTTGAAGAACATTGTCCCTCTTTTGGCTCTCCTCTAGCATTTGTTTGAAGAAGTTTTGTTGATCACCTATCATTTGGAGAATCACATTTTGAATGAGTTCATCTTCTTGTTGTGGGTATGTGTTAAAGTGGTTGTATTGTGGTAATTGAAAGTCATTATGAAGTGGGTATTGAGTGGGTGGTTGTTGTGGAAATTGGATGTAGATGTTTTGGCAAGAAAATTTGGGGTAGTAGTTAGGATTTTCATTGTATGAGTAGTAAGGTAGGTTTATATTGACTGGCTTCTCAAACTCCCCATACCCATAGTCATACTCAAAAGATCCACCACATACTCCATGTATCAAGTCTTGGGTCATCATAGCTAAGACAACGAAACAACTAGAAGCATCACTACTACAAATCCAGGCAACTACAACGCCCCTTTAACAACGCTTATTCACGAAAATCACCATAGACGTTGTAGAACGTATGGCGCGAATTTTACTAAAATTAATTACAACAGCTATGGTTATATAACCGTTGTTATAAGTTTTAACAACGGGTCAAACATGCAGAACCGTTGTTAATAATTTGGCGCAAAATTGGCGCAAAGTTAGTGAAAAGTAATCACAACGGTTATTTTTTAAACACGTTGTTAAAACTTTTTAACAACGGTTTTTGTTTAACAACCATTGACAATACTTTCCGTACTATAAATCACACAAACACTAATCAGCTACAGCCACAAAACACAAACCTTAACACAAACATAAACACAGACAAACACAAACACAAACACAAACACAAACACAAACACAAACACAAACACAAACACAAACACAAACACAAACACACACTTTCTCATCATCTCTTTCTCTCTTTCTCATCGTCGCTTTATCATCTCGCCGTCACTGTTGGTTTCATCGTCTCTTACTTTCTCTAATTATCAGGTAAATCTTGTCGTCACTGTTGGTTTCATTGTCTTTCATCGTCATTTTTTTCTTTTTCTAATTATTTCATTTGCATGTATGTGTTTTTATCGATCATTATCTTATTTCTCTAAGTATTATTCGCTTAATTAGCTAGTAAAACAAATTAAATAAAATAAAACAAAGAAGAAGCAAGATGATAGAGAGGAATGCATGATAAACTTAATTAATATATATATATATATATATATATATATATATATATAAATAAATACATAAATTAAAAAAAGAATTACATTGATAAAAATGCAATTCTTATATTTTCATAGAGAGTCTTATTCTCTTCTATGATATCCATCCTCTCCTCCTTAGCTATTTGGAGGTTTCGTTTCAAACAGATTGCTATATCGTCATATAGCCGCAACAACTCTTTGCTCTGTCTGTCATGCCATTTTTTTGGCGTCCTTGAGTGCGGATCGAGCATCCACAAGGTAGCTCCCGAAACAGTCCTCAATGTGGAGCAATCGGCGGATGAAACTGTTGTTGTTCTCGATCATAGTAAGAGTCTTAAGGATGGTATCATTCATTTTGTTGATGAAGTTTGGAGTTTGTTTGAAAGATTAATTAGGGTTTGGAGTTTGTTTTAGCAGTTAGGGTTTGGAGATAGTGAGATAATGGAATGGTGGTTGAGATAATGCATGTATTTATACTAAGTAATGTGTCGTTTGAGTTGTTTTTTAATTAATATATGTTTAGGAAGTTGTGCCATAATCATCATCATATCTATCTCTGCTGCTTCAAATCTTATTATAACCCTTCTCATTCCATATATTGTCCATTCATATGCACAGGGATGGCAGTAATAATGCATGCACCGGAATTATAACGGGCCGTAATTATGCATACATCTAGTAATATTTAATTTAATTTTTTTTTTATTTTTTAAAAACAAATAACACGGTTATTGAGAAACAACCCGTTGTCTTAAGTTATAACAACGGTTTTTTATATTACAACCGTTGTTATAACTTTCCCACCAAAATTGAGTCACACTTTCCACAACGGGTTTTTATACTTAAAACCGTTGTTAATAGTTTTAACAACGGGTTCCATAAGAAAACCAACCGTTGTTAAAACCTTTTACAACAGACACTTTAACAACGTCCGCTTTTTTATATAACAACGGTTTTTAACCGTTATTATAGCCTGTATCTATAGTAGTGCATGGAAACTACACAAAAACGGTAAGAACAATCCTTGAGGAACAAGTTCCTCATAGTGAAAGCAAAATCAAAATAGACAAACAAGTAATAACTTAATCACATAGCACCATCCCTAGCAACGACGCCATTTTTGACGTGAGCGTGTCGTTGTACACTCAATCAAAACACATTTATAATTCTCAACAAACAACTAGTTAGTGGTAAGTCGAGGTCGATCTACGGGACGGTGTGCTTTGGGTTCTAAGTCTATCTATATCTATTTATGCTAGTGTCACAATTGATTTGGGTTTGTAGTTGTGTTCTAGACTAATGCAAGCAATAAAGTAAAACAACAAGCAATAAAAGGAAGGATGTAAACAAATGATTAAAAGTACTAGGATATCATGGGTTCATAGGGGATTCATGAGAGTTGATCATACAAACATGTTCACAAAGTTGCAAGCAATTAATGTTGTAAAGGAACTGAGTTGGTTTATGTCTTACGGTTCTTAGGAAGAGTTGGGTCCCAGAGCCGAATCGATTAGATTGTAAAACACCTACAAGTCCACTTACTTTCCTCCTAATCACTTCTATGCATGGTCTAACAAGATTCGAGTTGGTTTATATCTTACATGTCAAGTTGAATAGATAAGAGATGGGTAAAAATGCAAGGATTCATAGGCTTAGCATTTCATGAAACATAACATGTGCATAGGTTGACACCACAACAAGCAAGCAATTTAATTATGAAAACATATTAGATTAAGCATGATTAATCCCCATGTTTTTTTCCACCAATTACCTGCTAATCCTAGTTTAGTAACTACTCACTCATTATCATGGAGAACATGTCATTAATGGTGTCAATCATTACAACAAGTGTAAACATGATAAGAGAATGAGGAAATAAATAATAAAGAGTAAAGAGTAAAAGAGTTATACCAAACTTGAGATGATTCCAAAAATAAAGCAAAGAATAAAAGAAGAGAATTAACTTGATTGATTGATGAAGAGTTGTCGATTCTCCAATAATAACCCAATAATCTTCAATTACCCAATAATAATAAACTTGATCAATAATTAAGGAAAGATTAATGTGTAATTTTGTGGAAAGATTGAGATTAATCTATTCTAATCTACTCCTAATCTAATCTAAGAGAGTTTCCTACTAAGAGAGCTTGGTCCCTTTGATTATTACAAATGGGGTATTTATAGTATTGGATCATTAGGTTAAGCATGGGTAGTTTAGTAATTAACAATGCTAATTGTTGAGTAGGGAAATGCTCCTCTCAAAGAGAGATGCTAGTCTTCCTTTTGCTAGTCTTTCAGAAATATGCGCATCCCGAGCGTCTAGGCAGTTGGGACGGTTGGCACTGGAGAGGAATTCGAGCGGCCAAGGGGTCGGGACGCTCGTCCTGTAGCATGGGAGACGAGCGGATCAAGCATGGGATGCTCGGATCTTAAGGCCTCAAGACGAGCATCCTGGAAGGTAGGACGAGCGTCTTGTCTCAGGGGACGAGCGTCTTGAGTCTCGGGACGAGCGGATTGGCGGACAGCTTCTTTATTTGAGTTCGGATTGTAAAACGGACGTCATTTTCTCATCCGGACTCCTATTGGAGTGATTCATAAGCCTAGATCCCTTGATTTTTCGACGTTGTTTCATCTAGCATACTTTCAAAGCCAAAGGAGCAACTCTCAGTTTGGTTCCGAGCAATTTCTTCTTGTAATGTCTTCCTTCTCGTCATCCTTACTTTTAACCCTATGATCCTTCTATATACTCTTTATTCCTACATTCTTGGTCATCATTCTTGCCTCATATTCATACTAGTTCATCCAATATCATCAAAAAGTTTCCAAATATGCACGGGAGACGGGAATTTCTGCCTAATTATCTTCCTTCCTACAAAACATACGAAATGCACTAGGAAAGCAAAATAGAAAGCATTGGACGGATAAAATGGCTATGGAATGATATAATAGTATGCAAAATAGGTTCAGTTAGGGGACTAAATGTGTGCAAATAATTTTCACATCAACATAGCTATTTACAATTGAGAATCCTACATCAATACCCGTCCCTTGGGATCCGACCTTTACTTACCTCTTTACTAAGAGTAGTTTCTGAAGTTATAAATATTGTTTTGGTTGGTAGCTTTTGACGACCAGTTTGAACCGGACCATGGTCGAACATGAAAAGGGAGGTGGCGGAGTTCGTGGCAAAGTGCTTGACTTGCCAAAGAGTGAAAGGAGAACACAAGAGACCTCAAGGGAAAGTACAACATTTAGAGGTGTCGGAATGGGTGTGGGGGTCGATATCTATGGACTTCATAGTTTGACTACCAAGAACCCAAAAGGGGAACAACATGATTTGGGTCATTGTGGATAGATTGACCAAGTCGGCTCATTTCATAGCAATGAAGGACACTTAGAGTAAGGTAGAATTGGCTAATGCTTATTGCAAATATGTGGTCAAGCTTCATGGGTTCCCAAAGGACATAGTATCGGACCGAGATTCGCGGTTTATTTCAATATTTTGGCATGAAATTCAAACCTCCTTAGGCACCCAATTTAAGATGAGTACGGCCTTTAACCCGACAACAGATGGACAAACAGAGAGGACCATCCAAACCTAGGAGGATATGTTGAGAGCTTGTGTCTTGGAATTTGGAGGCTCTTGGGAAGAAAGACTACATTTGATTGAGTTCTGCTTCAACAATAGCTACCATGCTAGCATTGGAATGGCACCATCTGAAGCTCTATATGAAAGGAAATGCCAAAGCCCGATATGTTGGTTTGCTAGCAATGAAGCCTTGCTATTGGGACCTCAAATGATTCAAGATATGATTGATCAAGTCCATGTAATCCGTGAGAAGATGAGAGCAGCACAAGATAGGCAAAAGAGTTTCGCCGACTTGAGGAAAAGTGACATCGAATTCGCGGTAGGAGACAACGTACTACTCAAAGTTTCACCCATGAGAGGAATCATGAGACTTGGGAAGAGGGACAAGTTGAGCCAAAAGTTCATTGGCCCCTGTGAAATTTTAGATAGAGTCGCGGAAGTGGCCTACCGCTTAGCATTTCCACCGGCCTTGGACCAATTCACAATGTCTTCCACGTGTCTCAATTGCGTAAGTACATAAGTGACCGCTCTCATGTGCTCAAAGCGGAGATGATCGAACTCGATGATGCCCTAGCGTATGTGATAACACCCAAATAAATCCTAGACCAAAAGATTATGGAGACAAGACATGGCGAGACAATCTTGGTGAAAGTGTTGTGGTCCAACAATCTTGTTAAAGAGGCCACTTAGGAGGCCGAGGAGAACATAAAAGAACAATACCCTCACCTTTTCGAACAAGTATGGGTAGGTTACGAGGTCTTAACCTTATTTCTAGAGGGGTAGGGAGTGTTACGCAAGTACAAGTAACACGAAATTCTTAATCTTTTTACTTAGCCATATAAATTTTGGTTGTTCATGGCATACTAGTTCTTGATACCCGACTCACCGCCTTTCACTTTGACAATTTCATAGGATAGAGAATTTTGACTCTTAGAGTGTTGCGTGTGAACTACGGGGACGAAGTTCCTTTTAAGGGGGGATGATTTTAATACCCTGCATTTATATAGACTCGACTCGACCAAGTAGACGATTCACTCGGCCGAGTGAAGCCCCACTCGAGTGAGTGAAGGACCGAGTGCTATTGGACAGTAGTATGGAAGCCTGTAAAGACGGTCACTTGACCGAGTGGAGCTGTCACTCGATCGAGTGGACCGGTCACTAGACTGAGTGTCGGTCGAGTGCGGTTTATAAGGGAAGATTGTTGGTGAGATGTCGTGATCGGTCCGTTTCGTGTTCACAATTGAATAGATGTTGTCGTTGGGTCACGTCCGAATCAAAACACAATTTATAACTTCACAAACAACTCAGTAAAGAGGCAAGTAAAGGTCGGATCCCAAGGGACGGGAATTGAGATGAGATTTCTATTGAAACTAGTGGTGTCTTAGGGGTGTTAGAATTTGGGTTGATGTAGAAGGTCGCTAACTAAATAGCAATGAAAATAAATAAGCAAGATGAATTGAAAAGGTTGTAAACAATGATAAAAAGCACTAGGGTATCATGGGGTCATAGGGGAATCATGGGAATTGATCATACAAACATGTTCTCAAATTATAAGCAAGCAATTATTGTTGTGATGGATTGAGTTGGGTTATATCTTACAATCCTAGGAAAGTTTAGGTCCCGGAGCCGAATCGATTAGATTGTATAACACCTACAAGTCGACTTAGTCTTTCCTACTCAACAACATGCATGGTCTAATGAGACTCGAGTTGGTTTATGTCTTACAAGTCTCATTGAAAAGATAGGTGATGGGTAAAAAATGCAAGGATTCATAGGCTCACATTTCATCAAATATAACATGTGCATGAGTTGAGATCAAAACAAGCAAGCAAATAAACCATGAAAACATATTAATTTAAGCATGAATCATTCCCCATGTTGGTTTCCCCTAATTACCCATTAACCCTAGCTAGGTCACTACTCACCCATTATCATGTTGATCATGCTAGCAAGGTTGTCAATCATACCAACAAAATGAAACATGATGAACAAATGAAAGTAATCAACAATAATTAAAAAGGGATTAAGAGAATTATACCTACTAATGATTCCAATAATAAAGCAAAGAATAAAAGAAGTACTTGATGCTTGATTGAGAGGTTGTCAATCTCCCAATAATAACCCAAATAATCTTCAATTATCCAAAATAAAGGATGAACAAAAGAGAGATTGAGGAAATAAAACTTGTATTAAAACTTGATTAATTTTTGATTACAATACTAAAGAGAGATTTGATTGATATTAACTACTCTAATAATTGATAAGAAGAACATGCTCTTCTAATTAGACTAATGGGGTATTTATAGTGGAAATTAGGTGGATGCATTAGGGTTAACTAAGGGCTAAACTAGTAATTACACTTTTTAGATTGAGCAGGGAGAAGCCGGTATTTTTCGAAGGAAGGGCTTCTTTCTTTGAAAATTGAAGAAGACGAAATTGTGCTGGACTGAAATCCGGGCGTATTGGTGTCGGGACGGGCGGATTTTAGCAGGGGAAGACGGGGGTCTTTGGGAGAAGACGGCCGGATTCTGGTGGCTGCTTACCCGGGCGTCTTTGAAGGAAGACGCACGGATTGTGCTGTGGAGGACGGGCGGATTCAGGGCAATCCGCACGGATTGTAGCTCAGCATTGTTTCTTCTTCTTTTCTTCCCTTTTCTTCATAAAATCCTTGGGGATTTCCTTGGGGATGCAAAGATCCTTCCTCGTCATTGC
This sequence comes from Silene latifolia, assembly GCF_048544455.1. Classification (NCBI taxonomy): domain Eukaryota; kingdom Viridiplantae; phylum Streptophyta; class Magnoliopsida; order Caryophyllales; family Caryophyllaceae; genus Silene; species Silene latifolia. The sequence goes on from NC_133534.1 coordinate 106,709,966, forward strand.
CCAACTACTATAATATGTACAAAGGCCTTCTAATCTTGTCTCTCCTTGATGCTTGGTCATTGAATTCAATCAATTTAGTCTCGTTTTGCCATGAAAATGCAAGATTTGCACTCCTTTCCTACCAAGGGATCAAAATCTCAAAGAATATACAAAACAAAGAACTAAAGACAATAAATGACCCAAATATGCACTAAAAAGCATGGGAACAGGGCTAATTCGGGGGCTAAATATGCGCTAATTATGGTCACATCACATATTCCCAAACCGAACCTTTGCTCGTCCCGAGTAAAGAGGTGATAAAGACTAGGACCATTATTTAAACTGACCTAATAACATAGCCGATATGAGACAATTAGCGGGTCTCACTCCGCCCCTTCAACTCACAACAAGACAACCATGAGGTAGGATGCCTTCTTGCAAGGCAAGGTGGGTCTTGCCAAAATGGCGACACATCCAAACATTAAACACACAAAATCAAATAATGGATGCATCTACAAAAGGAATAGCCACTTCCTCATGAAGTGGCGGAGGCAACTAAGAGAGAACAAATTTAAGAGCATATAATCCTTCACAAATACCAGTACAACAAATTACTAAGGCTAAGAGGATGGCACTAAATCACCTCCAAATGGTGTTAAACTTGACTACTTTCGTCCTCAATTTCCAAATGCTTTCGTAAAGAGCGATCGGATGGTGGTGGAATGATGATCCCTATGATGCTAGTAGCATATGACATGACAAGTCTCGAATTCTCTACAAAAGTAAAGGTCGTGGATCGTCCCAAGCTCGACAAAGTGGTTTGACAAAAGGCTTTTTGGGAATGAAATGCTCAAATCTTTATAAAAAACGGGTGGATATGACTAGTATTCAAAATTGACCTCATTAAACTTTCACATTTCAAAAATTTAAGATGGGGTTTGTCCCTTCCGGGCTAGTGTCCTTTGCTTTCGCCAATCGCTTATTAGGCAACCGGTTAACCTCTAGACAATAGCTTTTCGGGTTGATAGTCACTCTGTCTCTGGGTGGTTGAATTCACAACCGTGTGGGGGCCCAATTCAATGGATCCCTCTCCAAAGCACATCGAAGTGGTACGCCTCCATCAAAACAACTAAATTTCTCAACATTTCATAACATTTGAGGTTTCCTTAGCAATAAATTACTTCCACATAACAAAATTTTCGAAATGAGCACTTCAAACTTATTGATAGAAAAGTATTTTTGGGTTGCCTTACCACAAGGTCAATCAAGGTCACCTAGACAAGTTAACAAAGTCCACATCGCATCACGGGGTTGGATAGGTGACTCACATGCAAACCCTTGACTAGGCTTTGGGTCATGGGTCAAAAGACACTAGTATGACACAACCTATGGTGTTTTACAACCATTCTAGTAGGCAAAGTCTTAAGTTGAAAAAGTATTTGTAATGGCTTAGTTGCTCTTGTCAAAGTTCTCAATTAGGCATTTTTCAAAATATTTTATCTAAATGCAACTACATGCCATGATGCAACTATTATATACATCCTAATGCAAGTGATTCTATCAACTAATATGACATATAAACTAAATGCAAGTCCTAAGTTCACATTGTTATACCGCATCAATCAAAATAAAGCCACATAGTCATTAACATAAAGAGGACAAAGGAGATTGGAAAGATCATACCATGCGGTCTTCATGATCCTCATGTCTCGGATGTGGCGTATTCAATCAATATGAACAAAGATAGAACAAACACAATATATAGAATAATATATACATAACCATCACCGTCCTCATTAGAAGTGGTGTGATCGCCACTTTCTCCTTCACTTTCTTGTTCACCTTGCTCATCATCCTCTTCTCCTTCTTCACTAGCTTCTTCATTAATGTTATCATCAACCTCTTCATTTCCGACAACCTCATTATCACCCGGAACAACCCTAGATGCACTCGGAAAGAAGACTTCCCTATCCGCCCAACTAGGCAAAGGACATGATGGGTCAAGTAGTCCTTGCCTAGCTAAATGTAAGAGGGGTGGATATTGGGCTAAGTAAGCATTTTTCCGATCCTCGAAGGCTTGCTTGTGCATCTCTTGCATGAGAAGAGTCAAATAATCATTTCTTGCTTCAACGCCTTCGGGCTTGAACTCTTGGTACTCGAAAGGATAGGTTGGTGTGACAATGGAAGAGGAGGGCATTTTAATTTCACCCTTTTGTTGTCGGATAATGTACTCGGCCTCTTTTGAAAGGGGAAGTAGATAGTTGGTCCGGTGGACACTCAATCGACAAATCTTTGAAGGCAAAGTGAAAGATCTAGCCTCACTAGTGAGCCATCCATACTTGGTGTCAAGAGGGTTATGGGTAACCCACTTGTACTTGTATATCATAGTATTAATATCAATGAGATGACCACCCTCTTTCGCCTCATACTTGTTATCTTTGTTGAAGTTTGGATCAAAATATTTAGCTAGGATAGTGACTAGGCCTCCATTCACAATAACGGTGGTGCCTTTCTTACGACAATCAATATTTAACCATCTATCCACCAAGAGCCTTAGAGAGTTAAAAGGCTTGGTGAATTCCCTTCCAACGTTAAAAGCCGACTCAAGAAGAACAAAATCGAGTTTGGTGAAATGGTTGGTGTCTTTTCTTGCAATGATGGTGTTCCCTATGACCTTGTGCCACACACTAATGCCCGGATGGTAGACTAATAGAGCGTGACTAGCATGAAAGTCTTCAAATTTCCTTCCGGAAATCGCCTCCCAAAGAGGGTCGGGGTCATACTTGCCAACATTCTTAAAATAACTCGGTAAATCGCTAAGACCCAAAGCTTTACCCATTTCCTCAAAGGAGATGCGCCTACTAACATTAGCTAGACGAAACTCGATGGTCTCCATGGTCTCAACCTTTTTAACTTTCAAAGAACTCAAAAACTCTAAGGTAAGGGAGGGGTATGTCAATTCTTTTGATTCAAACAATTTCTCCAACCCCATGGCTTTGAAGAAGGCTCTAGTTTGCTCAAGGACACCCAACTTTTCTAAGGTATCTTCACAAATAAACTTGGTGGATAGAAATGATTTCCTAGCAAACTTGGCAAAAGTGTGCCTATGGGATTTGGAAATGAAAATTACCTCCGGATAATTCGAAAGTTGAGCAATTTCCGGAGTAGAAGATGTTGTTGCTTCCATGGGAGGTTGTTGTTGTTGCGCTTCCAAGTTTGGGTTAGCTACCACCATAGCCAATGCTTTCTTTGCTTGAATACTCTTTTGTCTTGATGAGAGTGCCTTTGCCTTTGGTGCCTTTTCATTTGTTGCCTTTGTTGCTCCCTTAGTCCTTGCTATTGGTGAATAAGCCAAGAAAAGAGTGAAAAATCTTCAATTTCCAGTGCACCCAAATCGATATAAAGATGAAAGGCTTTGCCTTTATGAATTCAAAAATCGACTCAAAGGTTGAAGATTTTGTGCTTGGTTTTGATTTTTGTTGAAAGAGGAGTGATTGATTTGTTGTTAAAAGGATGTTTTGATTTGATTTTGGTGAATGTTGTTGAAGAATCTTGTTTTTATAATGGAGAGGATGAGGGTTTTGGAGTTATGAGTAGTGTTATGAATGAAGGAATGAAGACATGAATGTGGGAGGGGGTTTATAAAACCCGTAAAATTTGAACTGCAGGGGCAAGACGGGCGGTTTCTTCTCGGGACGCCCGGATTTGGCCTTTTCTGGGTTGGGAAAAACTCGCCTAAAGACGGGCGTCTTTCAGTGAAGACGCTCGGATTTACAAACACGGGACGGGTGTCTTCTACAGAAGACGGGCGGATTCCTTTACGGGGATTTTTCTTGTTTTCCTCAGCCAAGAAGACGGGCGTCTTCCTTTCAGGACGGGCAGATTTTTGAAGACGGACGGATTCAACTGCAAGACGCCCGGATTTGTTGACAGTCAGAAATTTCAAAAATTCAGCTCATAATAGGACGGGCGTCTTCTACCCAATATGCCCGGATTGCCTGAAGACGGGTGGATTCTCCTGAATCCGCTCGGATTCGACCCCTTTGTACCCGGATTCAGTTCCATCCATGTACTTTGCATATCCCTTGTCATTTTTCCATTCTTCTTCATATCTTGTGTTCTTCATTGTGGGGGCACTACTAAGGCATGGATAGCCTAGGCAATTGCCATCCCCACACTAAGCTAAAGCACTACACATTAATTGAAATTATTAGTCCCTCCCTCACTTCTCTCAAACATGATAATTATCTTGATCAAAGTATAAAAATCCAAAAATAACAAAAATGCAATACAAGAATTGAAATTCAAGTTAGGGAGTTAGAAATATTTACAATTGGTGGTTTAGGGAGGACTCCACCAAACTCTCATTCTTGATGAGATGTCAAGGGGGCATGTTCAAGGTGTTGTTGATGTTGCTCAAAACCTTGAAAAAGTAATCAAACGCTTGTTCATTATCATGATAGAGGTCTTTAATAGACCTTGGTCCTTGTTGGTGGTCTTGATCGATGGCATTACCAATGTAGGGATTAAAAATTCCTTCAAATTTGTCGTCCCAAAGACCACATACTTCATTTAGTTGATCATTGAAAATCTCTTGATTTGATGGAGACAACTTTCCCATTTGCTTTTCTTGGCCAATAAGGCCATCTTCTTCATTGCTTGACTTTGGTGAGCTTTGCAAGCTCTCTTTGTCACAATTCACTTGCTCTTTCAATGGAGCATCTTCAATTTTCTTCTTCCATTGGAGTTCCGACTTCTTCCTTTTATCCTTTCGACTATAATGATCGATCATAAAACACGGTTCATGTAAACGGGGGCCTCTCATAGTCTTGTCAAGATTAAAAGTTATACTCTCATCTCCCACCTCTAGAGTGAGCTCACAATGTTTTACATCAATCACCGCACCCGCGGTGTGTAAGAAGGGTCTTCCTAGAATGATTGGAATGTTGGAATCTTCCTCCATATGAACAATGACAAAGTCCACCGGGATGAAAAACTTCCCAATTCGTACGGGGACATCTTCCCATATCCAATGGTGTCTTCGTCGATCTATCGGCCATTTGGAGTGTGATATTGGTGCTTTTAAGCTCTCCCATCCCCAACCTTTTACTCACCGAGTACGGCATAACACTCACACTAGCCCCTAGATCGCATAAGGCTTTGTTGATTGTGGTGTCGCCAATGGTACACGGTATTGAGAAGCTTCCCGGATCCTTGAGTTTTGGAGGTGAACTCCCTTGAAGTATTGCACTACTCACCTTAGTGAAGGCGATAGTCTCATGTTTCCGGATCGACTTCTTCTTTGTGAGGATGTATTTCATGTATTTCGCATAGGCCGGCACGTGATTGATTAATTCCGTGAGAGGAATTGAGACTTCCAAATTCTTCACAATTTCCATAAACTTTCCAAGTTGGTCATCAAATTTGGGCTTGGCTTGACGACTTGGAAAAGGAAGTTTAATCACAATGGGCTCCTTCTCCTTGACCTTGTCTTCATTTTTCTTTGAAATTTCTTCTTTTGATGATTCTCCATCTTTGGAGTTTTGCACAATTTCTTCCTTATCACTAGCTTCCATAACTTCATCCTCAACTTGCTTCTTCGGTGCTTCATACCTTGTACCACTTCTCAAGTGAATGGCACTAACCGTTTCATGTCTTGGGGGATTACTTTGAGGTGGTAATTGTCCCTTTTGTCTTTGTGAGCTTGAAGATGCTAGTTGAGTCAATTGGGTTTCCAACATCTTGGTGTGAGCTAGAATGTTGTTGATGGTGGTTTTCTTTGCTTGACTATCTTTTTGCATTTGAGTGAAAAATTCTTGTTGATTCTTTTACATTTGGAGGACCGCTTTTTGAACATCAAAACCTTGGTCATTTTGGTGATTGTATGGATTTTGATTTTGGTAACCTTGGTTTTGGTTGTAAAAGGGTCTTTGATTTTGGTTTCTCATGGGAGGTGGGGTGTATGTTGTTTGAGGGTTTTGAACATTTTGGCTTTTGTATGAGAGATTTGGATGAAACTTGGTGTTTTCATTGTACTAGTTGGAATAAGGGGTACCACTCTTGTATGCTTGGAAAGCATTCACTTGTTCATTTGTTCCCCTACATTCACTTTGGTCATGTCCCAAAGTTCCACAATTCTCACATATCCCACTTGGGATTGATGAGGATGCCGTCATGGCATTAACATAATGCTTTGGTGATTTTGAGGCTTCTTAAAGTCTTGCCATAGCTTGTTCAAACTTTAAATTGATTGTGTCAATGTGAGCACTAAGTTGAGCACCCAATTGAGTAACGGAGTCCACTTCATGCTTTCCTCCTCTAGTAGCCTTGCGAGGTCTACTATTTTGTGAGTTATGGACCGCCATTTCCTCAATCTTGTTCCATGTTTGATTGTCATCAACTTCGGTTAACATTCCATTTGATCCCATGTTGAGAATGTTCCTTGAATCTTCATATAGACCGTTCCAAAATTGTTGTACCAAGAACCACTCGCTAAGTCCATGGTGAGGACATGAGCGACAAATTCCCTTGAACCGCTCCCAAGCTTCATACAAAGATTCTTCATCCCTTTGCTTAAAACCCGTAATTTGAGCTCTTAGCATGCTAGTCATTTCCGGTGGGTAGAACTTTTTGTAGAAAGTTAGAGCCAACTTCTTCCAAGAATCAATTCCGAGAGTGGCCTTATCAAGGCCCTTCAACCATTGTTTCGCGGTGCCAATTAGAGAAAAAGGAAATAAGACCCATCGAATTTGGTCTTGAGTTACACCGGTTTGAGAAATCGCATCACAATAGTCACAAAAGGTTTCCATATGAGAATGAGGGTATTCACTAGGCATCCCCCCAAATTGGCGCCTTTCGACTAATTGGATAAAGGCGGATTTGGCAATAAAATTTCCGGTCAAATGTTGTGGTGTGGGAGTACCATTTGGTAGGTTCTCCTCGGTGGGTACGGAATGTGATGAAAACTTAGGCATTGTAGGTTGATTTTGTGGGGTATTTTGTGTTGGGTTCTCCTCACCTTCTCTTGCAAAAGGGTTGATGAACTCAATAGTTGGTTGAATATTCACCACCTCACTAATACCTCTCAAGTTCCTCCTAGCAAATCTTCTATTGTTTGTCAAGGTTCTTTCAATTTCACGATCAAAAGGTAACAAATCACTTTGTGACCTTCTAGACATGCAAAATATCAAACAACTCGAAAAAAATTAGAACAAACCTTGAGGAGTTTTACTTCCCCAAGGCAAAGAAAGACACAACTAATAACAATATAAGAAAATCAAAATCAAGTTAACACTGTCCCCGGCAACGGCGCCATTTTTGATCGGTCCGGTTCGTGTTCACAATTGAATAGATGTTGTCGTTGGGTCACGTCCGAATAGAAACACAATTTATAACTTCACAAATAACTCTACAATTAGTAAAGAGGCAAGTATAGGTCGGATCCCAAGGGACGGGAATTGAGATGAGATTTCTATTGAAACTAGTGGTGTCTTAGGGGTGTCACAATTTGGGTTGATGTAGAAGGTCACTAACTAAATAGCAATGAAAATAAATAAGCAAGATGAATTGAAAGGGTTGTAAACAATTGATAAAAATCACTAGGGTATCATGGGTCATTGGGGAATCATGGGAATTGATCATACAAACATGTTCTCAAATTATAAGCAAGCAATTATTGTTGTGATGGATTGAGTTGAGTTATATCTTACATTCCTAGGAAAGTTTGGGTCCCGGAGCCGAATCGATTAGATTGTACAACACCTACAAGTCGACTTAGTCTTTCCTACTCAACAACATGCATGGTCTAATGAGACTCGAGTTGGTTTATGTCTTACAAGTCTCATTGAAAAGATAGGTGATGGGTAAAAAATGCAAGGATTCATAGGCTCACATTTTATCAAACATAACATGTGCATGAGTTAAGATCAAAACAAGCAAGCAAATAAACCATGAAAGCTTATTAATTTAAGCATGAATCATTCCCCATGTTTTTTTTTGGTAAAATGTAAAAAATATATTGATGCTCAAAAACCATGTACAGAAATTGTTGACAACCATGTTCCTATTACAAACTCATCTATATCACCTATCATACTACAAAAACTAGAAAATCATACTAGCTAGTGTAGTAACTTCTCAATCCAATGCTTATCTTTTCTTGACACTGTACCCTTCAACTGTTGCTGAATCCTGTTCCTGATGTCAGCTTGTATCATCACCACACACCTGCCTGGACTGAGTATAACACTCTCATGTCTGCTTGCATTCCTCTGGTTCCAGATATAGTACATAGTAGCATTGAGAATGCTATTCAGTACCCCATTCTTCAGCCTCGTGAACCTCCTGTGCTGCCACCAATTCTGTGTATTTGTAACTGACATAACCACTCCTGTCCATTCCTGAACTCTCGAATAATTCTCCGCTGTATTGACACTGAAAGAAGAGGTGAGATGGTGACTCTTCTTCTCGAGCACAAATACAGCAGTTGCTGTCAGGGACAATACCAAGTCTGTATAGCTTGTCTTTGGTATTGAACCCTTGCTGGTAATGCAGCCAGGCTATAAAGCTATGCTTAGGAATGGACCATTTAGTCCAAACAATATGAGACCAGCTTACAGCCTGACTGGTTGGCCTTAACCAGCTATACCCCTTCTTGATAGTGTACTCCTTACCTGGTACTATAGTCCATTCATGCTGGTGGTATGCTGGCTGAAACTCCTGCTTCAATTTACAAACTTTCTTCCACGTCCAACTGGCATCCTGAGGTGGGTGATAATCCTCCCAATCTTGTCCCTTCAGATAGACACTATGTACCCATTGCACCCATAGTTTAGATGGGTGAGCCTGAATCCACCAGACCAGTTTCCCAACTGCTGCTTTGTTCCAACTGTACTCATCTCTTAGACCAAGTCCTCCCTCCTTCTGACTAGTGCAAAGCTTCGACCAGGCAACAGTAGGAGTCCTAGCATATTCAGTCCCTCCATGCCACAAGAAATTCCTGCATATTGCTTCAATTTTAAGGAGCACTGCTTTGGGAATGATGAATATGGAAGCCCAGTAAGAGTGAAGAGTTCTATATACTGCTTTTATCAACACCAGTCTCCCAGCATACGAGAGTTTTTTGGTTCCCAGTTGTCTTATCCTCTCAAAAACTTTATCAATCAAAGGTTGGCAGTCCTTGATTGATAACTTAGCAGGTTTAATTGGCACTCCAAGGTATTTGAAAGGTAGTTTGCCTTCAATGCAGCCAGAAACCTGAACAATTTCCCTTCTGACTTCACTAGCTACTCCATTAAAATACACATTTAACTTTCCCCTACTCATCTGAAGTCCTGATGCTTGAGAAAAGGTTGAAAAAGTGCGTAGCAAGATCATAATGGACCCCACATCCCCTTTAGAGAAAAGCAGCAAATCGTCTGCAAACATTAAGCTGCTCAATTTCAAAGATTTGCAAAGAGGATGGAACCTGAACTTCATTGTAGAGGTAGTATAGGATAGTAATCTGGTTAAGTATTCCATGCATATTGTAAAGAGCAAAGGGGACAAAGGATCTCCTTGTCTCAATCCTCTTTGTCCCTTAAACCAGCCAAAACTATCCCCATTCAAATTCAAGGTATAAGTGGCAGTGGTGACACATTCCTTGATGAGAGTAATAAATCTAGTTGGGAAATTTAGCTCATGAAGCATCTGAAAAAGAAAACTCCACTCCACTGAATCATAACCCTTCTGCAGGTCTATTTTGAATAGACATCTAAGGGAGACACTCTTCCTTCCATAAAGCTTAACAAGATCTTGGCATATTAGTATGTTCTCCATAATGCTTCTTCCTTGGATAAAACCTCCTTGAGTTACAGAAATTATATGAGGGAGTACCAAAGCAACTCTTGCACACAGAAGTTTTGAAATGCATTTGTACACTACATTACAACATGCAATGGGTCTGAATTGCATTACAGTCAAAGGATTTGGCACCTTAGGGATTAAAGTAACATTAGTAGCATTCAACTGCTTGAGCATCTTGCCATTCCTAAAAAATTCATGGACTGCAGCACATACATCCCCTCCAACCGTATCCCAACTAGTTTTAAAGAACTGGCTAGAGTAGCCATCTGGTCCTGGAGCTTTGTCATCTGGTATACTGAAGATAGTGCCTTTGATTTCTGCATCAGTAACTGGCATTAGTAGCATCTGATGATGTGACTCATCACATTTATTACCTTGCTGCACTACTCTTGAACTGACAGGAGTTGTGGGGTGGGACTGGCCTAACAACTGGGTATAAAATCTTAGAAAGCTCTCCTGAACCCCTTCCTTATCAGAGTGATGGTTTCCCTGTTGGTCTGTTATTTGCACTGTCTGATTTTGTCTCCTTCTAGTCTTCAAGATGCCATGGAAGAAAGAAGTATTTGCATCCCCATCTACACTCCATTTCATCTTTGCCTTTTGTTGCAGGAACTGGGTCTGAGCCTCAGCCAACTGTTGATAACTTTCTCTAGCTTCACACTCCTGTTGAATAAGGCTCAAATCCTGAGGATTCACTCCCAAACTTTGCTGTATTTGATGTAGCTTAGTGAGAGCCACCTCAGCATTATTCTCAATATCGCAAACCTGGACTGTTCACTTGTTTAAGTCCCCCGTCAGGTTCTTCAATTTCTTAGCTAATTCATACAGCTTAGTTCCAGTGTGCTCACACTTCCAACCAGCTTGAACAGTCTCTTTAAAATTTGGAGCCAGGCTCCACATATTGAAATATTTAAAAGGTCTGGCTTTCTTTTCATCAGCTACATTAGCCTGTACCACACAGGGAGTGTGGTCAAAGATCCCCTCAGGCAAGAAATGTGCATAAAGGAGAGGGTAATCATTGAGCCATTCCCCGATTCACTAGGAAACGATCCGTCTTCTATACACTCTGTCGGTGGCATTTGTTTGTTATTCCATGTGTACAGTGCTCCCATAGCAGGGCTATCTATCACTTCACATTGATGCAAGCATTGCTGAAATCCTCTCGCATCCCGCCGAGAAAAAGATCCTCCCACTCTCTCATCCTCGGTCAACACACGGTTGAAGTCTCCTCCAATGGCCCATGGTCCAGATATGGTATTTGCTAGTCTGCTTAAGTTAGCCCAGAGGGACTGTCTCTCACTGCTGCCATTGAAAGCATAGACCATGGTGACATGAAACCTTGCATTAGTGTTCTTATGATGTACAGTCATATGGATATACTGGGCATCATACTCTATAAAGTCAATATCCCATTCATGCACCTGCCACAGTATCCAGATTCTACCTCCTTGATGGTAAGCTGAGTTTGTGGAAATACTCCAATTACTAAAGGAATTCATGGTTGTGTGCAATTTATTTGGTTTAATTTTAGTTTCTAATAAAGCAAAGAAATTAACATTGTTGTTTATTAAAAATCTATGTATAACCTGTTGCTTACTCCTCCTATTCATACCCCGCACATTCCAAAATCCTAGCTTAATCATTGATCAGGAATGATGGTGGGGTGTCCCTCTGAACTATTAACCTTCTCTACTGAATCAAAGAAGAAGAAGCGAGACATCGTCCCTCCTTCCTTTACTTGGTGTACGCATTGGTAATGGGGGAATTCTTTAATTTGAACCAAAGACAGGCTCTTCTTCCACCCTAGGAGCATGAACCCTAGGTGTAACCAATATGTCAGTATTCTCCTGCTCTGGTGCTTTTGGCTTCTCCACCTTTCTCCAAACCTGTTTAACAGGTTTAGTTGGTTGGCCCTTATTAGTGTGTGAAGTTCTCCTCTTCTTCGCAAGTACTTTGATCATGTCCCAGTGTCTTGCATTGAGTACATAACACTGGTTTCCATTCATATTCAAGTTTAATCTCCACCTGTTGCTTCTTTTCATCTTGAAATTTCACCGTTTCAGGAAACTTTTGATCAATTTGTACCTCCACCAACACTCTGGCATATGCTAGTCTTGTTTTCATTTCAGTAGCATTGTCTTTTTGGATGTATTTGCCTACTAACCCTGCTATTTTTGGTAGACTTTGCCCCCAGAATTTCAGTGGTAACTGGTGTAGCCTTAGCCATGTTGGGACCTTCTGAACCATGCTCCTTCTCCAGAGCCACGTTCTCCTGCCATGGTTTAATGATGACAGGTTTACTATCAAATAAATAGTAACCTGCATTTAACACCTGATCCTGCATGTCTTTCGTGTTAAACCTGACAATAAATATCCCATTTGGCATGAAAGAGATCTTGTCTATGGTATGCTTGTGCCAAATTCTCCTCAGATAACCTTCCAGCACCGCCATGGGTGGATTGGCTCCCAATACATAACCATAAACAGCCTGCTTCCAATATTCGAGTTCATCATGCACGTCCTCTTCAGATAATTGCAGTAATGGTTCTGCCTCCTCTACCGCTTTAGGACTCTTACTCTTGGAGACGTGTACCCAGTCTCCTTGCTCCTCAGTATCTGCAACTGCCTCTCCCTGTGATGGTTTGTCATTATCGTTCATTGGTTCTGCATCCTCAAGGGAAAAGGCAGGGATACCTACAATACTCTGCATGCTCCCATGCTTCACAGCATCCTCCTCATTAGGTTTCGCTATTTTTGCAATTTTGGTAACCTTAGACTTCTCTTTAGATGTTATCCCTTTCCTCCTCGTGATGTTGCGTAGTTTTGCAGACTTTGAAGCTGAATTCCTCGCCATTATTGCAAGAGATTCACCCTACGTGGTCGGCAAAAGTCGCCTTCTCAGAGGAGCATTAGGGTTTAAGTTTTATAATTTTTTCTATCATTCCCCATGTTGGTTTCCCCTAATTACCCATTAACCCTAGCTAGGTCACTACTCACCCATTATCATGTTGATCATGCTAGCAAGGTTGTCAATCATACCAACAAAATGAAACATGATGAACAAATGAAAGTAATTAACAATAATTAAAAAGGGATTAAGAGAATTATACCTACTAATGATTCCAATAATAAAGCAAAGAATAAAAGAAGTACTTGATGCTTGATTGAGAGGTTGTCAATCTCCCAATAATAACCCAAATAATCTTCAATTACCCAAAATAAAGGATGAACAAAAGAGAGATTGAGGAAATAAAACTTGTATTAAAACTTGATTAATTGTTGATTACAATACTAAAGAGAGATTTGATTGATATTAACTACTCTAATAATTGATAAGAAGAACATGCTCTTCTAATTAGACTAATGGGGTATTTATAGTGGAAATTAGGTGGATGCATTAGGGTTAACTAAGGGCTAAACTAGTAATTACACTTTTTAGATTGAGCAGGGAGAAGCCGATATTTTTCGAAGGAAGGGCTTCTTTCTTTGAAACTTGAAGAAGACGAAATTTTACTGGACTGAAATCCGGGAGTATTGGTGTAGGGACGGGCGGATTGTAGCAGGGGAAGACAGGCGTCTTTGGGAGAAGACTGCCGGATTCTGGTGGCTGCTTACCCGGGCGTCTTTGAAGGAAGACGCACGGATTGTGCCGTGGAGGACGGGCGGATTCAGGGCAATCCGCACGGATTGTAGCTCAGCATTGTTTCTTCTTCTTTTCTTCCCTTTTCTTTATAAAATCCTTGGGGATTTTCTTGGGGATGCAAGGATCCTTCCTCGTCATTGCCCAACTACTATAATATGTACAAAGGCATTCTAATCTTATCTCTCCTTGATGCTTGGTCATTGAATTCAATCAATTTAGTCTCGTTTTGCCTTGAAAATGCAAGATTTGCACTCCTTTCCTACCAAAGGATCAAAATCTCAAAGAATATGCAAAAAAAAGAACTAAAGACAATAAATGACCCAAATATGCACTAAAAAGCATGGGAACAAGGCTAATTCAGGGGCTAAATATGCGCTAATTATGGTCACATCATGTCGCTTTCGGAACCTTATCATTTCAGATTTCCCACGCAAAACCCTTCTGCAACACTTTTTACACCACCCTCTAAACTCCACCAATATCTCTCTAAATTCTTCACCAACAAACATTCACAAAACCCTAATTCTCTAGAGAAGATTCTTGCCTCCTTTGTTCTTCCAATTGGTTGTAAGTTGATCTACACTCCTTCTTCCCTTTAATCTTGTCTTAACAATCTTATTTAGTTAGTAAATTACTCTATACATAACTAGGTTATATGAATTAAAGGGGATATTTAAGGGGGTTTAATTAGTATGGTTATTATAATAGATTGTAGTTTCGATTGTAGCAATTAATATGTGTAGGGAGCTTCATTGGGGAGCATTTCTAGTGATTAGCTTGTGGATTGGTGAAGATAAGCTTGAAGTAGGGTTTTCCCTACTTATCTATGGTGATATTAGTGTTTAATTGTGCATTTATTGTTACTAAATGCATTTGTCTCATGATAGTTGCATTATAACATGTTGCGGTAATTATGGTTTATCACAAAAGATGATTTCATGGTATTTAGGTTAAGATGAGGATGGTAAATTGTCATAAAAATGATTACATTGTATAATAACATGTTAAAGAGCAATTAAATGATGAGAAAAGAATTAGTGAAGAGTTGAGCATGATTGTACTTGTTTTGTTAATATGGTTGCATAGTTGTGTTGTTTGGACTTGTTGGTTTGTTCTTGGTTAGTGGACATTGGAGGATGTTGGAGGATCATTGGTTCCGATTTTGGAGACGGAAAGCGGTTGGGAAACCGTCTTCCGTTCAAATCACCCTTGGAGCTTCCCACTCCAAGGGGGATGTGCACATTTAGTAATTGAGTTACATAGGGACTCGTGTGGTGAGGCACGACGTCAGGCAGGGGACTTGTGTCGTACTTGGGCCCGGTACTACGGACGTGTTCCGAGTACCTTGTGTGTGTTAGTGACGTCGTGGGCGTGTCCGGGTCACCGGTTGTGTGGATGTGTGTTGGTGGGTGATTTCCTATCTTTCATCGTACCTTGTTGTTTTCATCTTGCATTGTCATATGTTAGGTAAGCTTAGTAGCGCATGCATTGAACATTTATATCATTAAACTAACACTTGGGTTTTGAATGATCTATGGTGAACCATATGGTGATTTCCGTCCATATGGGGAGCAGTGTTGAAAGGTTAAAATGATTCATTCGAGGGCTTGGGGAGCGGTCTTCACTTGGCGTTACCACTTGTGTTTATCTTAGCCTTTTGACAATTAAAATCCTACTTTTCGATTGGGTTGTATAACATTTGAGATGGTTATGGCATCTCCCAACTTGTAACCATTTAACTATAACTTATCTATTGCTTTATGTTGAGTTGGGAACTTCATTACATGATTGTTCGCACTACAAAACTTGAGAAACAATGTCTTGCGATGTCTCCATGTGTTGGGAATGCCTTAAAGAAAGGATCCCGACTTATGGGGGTGTTAGAAAACTCACATGTTAAGATTAATCCGTGTTTGTTGCATTGCATGCATACAACTGACAACATATCGTGTTTAAATAACTTCCCTGATCATTTGTAGAGGCTACTATCGAGGCGGGCGGGATACGGTGTTCAAATAAACGATCGTCCTAATACGTACTCTCACCTCTTACTCAAGATCACTGTGAACAACTGTGTTCATTGTCAACACGAGAGTCATTCTTGACATTCAATGCTAAGGGTAACAAATTTCTTTGTGTTCATGTCACTACTTTGTGTCTTTACGTGGCACGAGGTATTTGAACGGTTCCAATTTTTCATAAAAAATGGTGGCGACTCCACAAAAGCAGGCTTGTCAAACCTTTCATCGATTTCAATGCCTTTCAAATCGGTAACGACCCATAACGTACTTTGGCCCTCGCGCCGGAGTTCCGTGGGATAAGTGTTGTTGCCTCGAAACCAAACCGCGGGTGGCTATGTCTACAGAGGGTACCTTGGAGGTGTATTCCTCGGAGGAGAGTTTTTGTGAGGGAATATTTTGTGGGAGTAGTTTTTGTGGGGTTGATAATTATGAGGTTGATTATTGTGGGGTTGATTATAGTGGTTTATATTGTGAGGTGCATGCCAGAATGGTCATGGGAGTAGTCCTTTATGGAGTTGGGGGTTTTGGGTGCTTTAAAGACCCTCCCTTGAGCGTGTTGCAGGTGTTGGAGGATTGAATATCAGCCGGAGTATGCATTCTCGAGTCGGGTGATATTTTCCGATAGACTAGCTATGGCTTCTTCAACTTGCTAAAACATGGTGAGCATGGTTGCGGCGCTAAATACGAACATCTCGTCTGGGGTGTCCTTTTCCAAGGCATTTATCTCGTCCTCAATAGGCAAGATGAGATGTGACCAATCTAGAGTTGGCTCGTCATCGGAGATGGCATGGATTCCCAAGGGGTTTGTTTTGTTGTTTAGTTTTGTTGGCGGAGGGAAGGGTAGTTCTCCTTTCTCAATCATATCCTGGATGACGTGCTTCAGCTTGAAGCGAGTTTCTATGTCATGGACTTTCCCTTGTTGATATTGGCAATAGGTGCTAGGATTCCAAAAGCGGGTTTTCCTGGCCTTAGGCGGGCCCGGAGTGGGCCCGATTGGTTGCAGTTTCCCATGGTCCAGGAGCCTTTTTAGGGCGCTAGCATAGGTTGATTCCATGTTGGTAAATGTCCTTTAGGGACATTCATCTTTCTTTGTAGCTGGTTCGAGAAGGTTGACCTCGTCAATTTCGTTTGCTTGACCGTAGGGACGAGATCCAGTTGTTGTCGACCACTGATAACCTCTACCCGTGGTCTTGGCTAGAACGCTCTTGGGTTGGTCATCTTCGATGATGTTCTGATACCTTAGCTGATTGGCATAAATTGGACGGAGGTCGTTGAAGAATTTCTCCACCAAGTTTGATTTGATCGGTTTATTGACCAATTGGTTGCTTACCCTCCACCAATGGGTTAGGAATTAGGTGAATCCCTCTTTGTCATTTTGGGTTAGGACCTCAAGAGTGCGGGTGTTGGCTTGGATTTCGACGTTGTCGGCGTATTACTTTGAGAATTAAACGGCGATTTCGTCCCAAGTGGTAATTCTCTTTGGGTCGAGGGAATAGTACCATTGATGGGGAATCGGCTCCAAGGACGATGGAAAGATCCGGGTGAAGAGCTCATGTTTGACCCCTTTGATGGACATGTAATACTTGAAGGCCCGAATGTGATTGAGTGGGTCCTCTACTCCCATGAACTTAGGTACATCAGTTAAGGTAAAGTTGTTAGGCAGTTGATCCCCGACGGTCTCGAACCTCCGATTGTTCTCGAGGTGAATGTAATTTCCACGGGCCTAGAGTTGCTATTCCAAGAGATTGAGCCTTTTCTTAGTTTCGGTTAAAGGCGGAGTATTAGGTTCTCCGGTTTCCCTATTTTCCAGAGTGTCGATACGAGTCTTGACACGATCCAGAGTTACCTTAAGGGCTCTGAGCAGGCTGGCTAGCTGAGCAGTTGTGAGATCTCAGTTGTCATCGGTTTTGTTGTAGGATAAAACTTAAGATGAGGCCATGGTTCTGAGGAAGAAAATGGCTCACGTTACAACCCAATCTGACACGGCTTAACGACTAAACGGAGACAGTAAAAAGGATGAAAAGACACTATGGACCCAACGAGACGAGGGCAACCATGTGTGGTGCCTCGGTGCTAACTCGATTTATGATGCGACGTTGTTGAGCGGACTTTGGCTCGCGTTCAACGTAATGGCGTGACGTCGTTGAACGAGTCTCGAGGTGATACGACTCATAATTAAAGACTCATAAGTAAGTTTTCTTTAACTTGGTAAACTCTAGGTGGAATTGGAGTGGTGGATTGAAATTTTCGAAAATAGAAATTTTCAAAAAGTATATTTTGTTGCTTTATGAAAGGCTTCCGAAGAATAAGGATCATCAAAAAGTCGGCTAGTTAAAAAGGGTCATCTTAGGTTTGTTTTCAAAAGACAATTTGAGTTAGAGTTGCGGCGGCTTTGAAAGCGATATGTTGTTTTTGAAGGCGGATTTTTTTTTAATATTCAAAATTGTGCGTTTTGAACATCGAGGTTTGAAAATGGTTGAAACTATTATGGGCTCGAGAACGGTGTGTTGTCCTCGGGATTTAAAAAAGCCTAAAAACGGTGTGTAATTTTCGGATTTTGAAAGGGCCATTATGACGGCGCAAAAAGGTGCTTTTGAAAAGGTTGTAAAAAAAAGGTTTGAAACTCGTCATTAGGATGGCATAAAAAGGTTCTTTCGAAACGGTTGTAAAAACCGATTTGAAAATCGTCATTATGACGGCATAAAAAGGTGCTTTTGAAACGATTGTAAAAAACCGGTGTGAAAATCGTCATTACGACGGCATAAAAATCTGCTTTTGAAACGGTTGTAAAAAACCGGTTGGAAAATCGTCATTACGACGACATAAAAAGATGTTTGCAACGGTCGGCGAAAGACCGAGGTTTGAAATGGCCATTATGACGGCGCAAAAGGAGTGTTTCAAAAGTTTGAAGATGACATGGATGGACTTATGGTAACATAGCACATAAGCACTCACTGTTCATTATATTATGCATAATGCTGACACGGGTTTCGGCTTAATAAGGGTGATTATACACCAAGCGATCAATCCCTGATTTTCGAGTGGGATGCCAATCGAAACAAACTGTGTAAGTTTGAAGATGAAATGAATGCTCTTGGGCAAAAAAGAAATTTGTAACGCCGATGGTATGCTTGACGCAATCGGGAT
This sequence comes from Silene latifolia, assembly GCF_048544455.1. Lineage (NCBI taxonomy): Eukaryota > Viridiplantae > Streptophyta > Magnoliopsida > Caryophyllales > Caryophyllaceae > Silene > Silene latifolia. Next base: position 106,728,599 of record NC_133534.1, read on the forward strand.
TCAAAACATGGGGATGAGAAAACTCACACCGACGGGACGGACCAATAGGTCGATAAAGGTTAGGTTATGGACCCGGACAAGGAACCGGACTTATAACTGTAATATCAATTAATGCATTTCAACCAAGACCTCATTCGAGTCTCACTATCTAGGGATCGCAAAGACAAGAGTGTTCTAGTTATCCCCAGTGGAGTCGCCAAACTGTGGACATGGGCCACCCACATGCAAACCAATCTGTGGACATGCGTCGGTTTGAAAGCCACGCTCGGCAGCGTATTAAAAGCTTGCGACTGGATCGTTCTAGATCGGTCGGTTTCATCTCGATGAGGGTCTCCAAACGATGCAGAGATGTTCGGAGTCGCCACCAAGCAATTATGGGATGCCTGGAAACCGTTCGAATCTAGTTTATACCTATCTCAATCTAGGCAAAAAACCGTGCTTGACATAGGTACTAAAGATAAGGAATCGTCCCTCTTTAGCACCATATTACTAGAATAACTCTCGTTCGCCCTAGATAAGGTCGTCCACAATCGGACACCCAATGTCGTCCGCGGTAGCGGCCTCTACGGATCGATCGTGGTTGGTTAAATGAAAAGGTTGATAAAACGGGTAAATGCATGAATGCGCATCCACAAGTTTAAACCTAATATGTGAATTTTTTTATGTCGTTTTTTTATCCAAATATCAAGTAATTGATGTTGAGTTGGATATAATGTTGATTTGCATGCAAGAAGGAAATTAAACATCCATTTACCGAATTAGGTTTATGGTGCATAACGTGATTCATTTGTCTTAAAAAAGTGTTTTATTAATACAAAGTGTAAACTGTGGACTCATCAATCTAACCCGTCCTGTATTCTGGTTAACCGAAGTTGGGATCGTCCTCGACGAGTGCTGTGTAGAAAACAGGAGCAGCATTAGACAACCTATTAAGGAGCGAGTCGTAGGGCGATGCAATGGAGCCTGCCCAGATTTGAAAACTGGAAATCAGGAAGCCTGTTTAGGCGCGAGTCAACTGATGACCTAAAGGGTGTCTCCTGGCTGTTCAAAATGTTTATGAAATTTCTTGTAAAATTGTTTGTAAAATGGTTTCAAAACCCGTTTTGTTGAAAAGGTCGGTAAGACCGCTTTTGTGCTAATATGAAGAACGAGACTCGGAATAATTATCATTATGTTGATGATATTTGATGTCGGGTTCAGTATTGCAAGCTTGACATGAATAGTTTTGTAAAAATGGATGTAAAAAAAGGTTTGCTATGGACTAATAAGGTTAAGTTCATTGCTTGGTAAATAAAATGTGAAAACATGTTTGATATGAACTAATTATATTAAGTTCATTGGTTTGTATTTAGTCAAAGTTTATCATCAAACTCGGAATTAACCGACATGGTATGTAGAACCAAGGATAATTATGCATATACGACTAATATGGTTGTTTTGGAAATGTAAACAAATGAATAAAAGGTTTTAAAATACCCTTTAAAATGTAATTAACCAAATATTATCACCGAGTCATGGATTAAACCGTCATGGTATGAGGAAACCGTCATGGTATGAGGAAACAAGGGTGAATATATTTTTTAGCAAAAAAAGTTCATTATAAAAATGATTTAAAACGGTAAAAATCGATTGTAAAGAATAAATGAAAATATAGGAAAGAATGAACTCAAACGCATTTTGAGTTCTGACCTGGGAAGCCAGAATAGGCGCGAGCCACCTAGTTGTGACTAAGGGCTTCTGCTTCAGTCAAAACTCGGTTTTGGTTCAATCAACCCGTATTTTGGACCAAGTTATGCATGTTTTAGCATGTTAAGGTCATAAAAATAGATAAAAGAACATTAAAGTAGAGGATTAGGTAAACCCTCATAATTACATGCTAGGTTGCTTGACGAGAAATCGACAAAAGTGTAAAAACTTGTTAAGTCGGAAAATATGGTTTAAAACCGTTTCTGTAAAGTAAGAAGTGTTGCTTTGTTTAGTGATGGTGTAGTTGATCGAAGTGGTAATTCAAGTGATTTAATGCACGATGACGGTACCAAATAATGTGTATGGCTCTATTTTCAATCGGTAGGCCAAAAATACGTGTCGTTTATTGACTCGGGAAGTCGAGGTCTATAATTTTAAGGGAGAAAAGAGGGGGAGGACGCTCGCGTGCCTTCAAATGGTGGCATTTCAGGGGTATTTATACAGGATTGTGTGGTTGTGCGCGTTTTAAGTGACATGGCCGTATAGGCTACTCGCGGAAGCGGGAGCATGTCCGTGGGTCTTTGAGCTGTCTTGTCACTATCACACATTTTGATTTATGGTTTGTTCTATCCTAGGTTTTGGATGTCATGATTGTTGTACTTGACCATCAAGTATACCTTGTATACTTAGCATGGAAGGTTTTGTGATGTTTGGTTTTTGTGTTTGACTCGGTTTGACCCAATGTTGGAGTTGGGATTTGAATTTCGAGTCGATTTTTGGTCATGTGTCAGTTTTGACTCTAGTTAGTGTCATTGCGACCCCATCGTCGTGCATAAAACACTCCAGGTATTTTTGAAATGTTTTGAAAATGTTTTATTTTCGAAATTGTTTTGAGTTTTCCGACGCATAGTTATAGAAACTGTCGATCAAACGTAGCGATTCCTAAACATGTTGTAGTCTGATAATCATCAGGTGTTTGTTGGGGATTCAATAGATACTGGGTTTCTACAGCACATACTCGATCGAGTATGTCTAACTCGATCGAGTACAGAGTACCTTGCTCTGTACTCGATCGAGTACGGCTAGCTTAATCGAGTACCCCTTTATGTACTTGAAAACCGTTTTTATTTCATCTGACAAGCGACCATGGGATATTTTTGTTGATCCATATGTCGTTATCATGATCGTTGATATTTGCGTTTGTGTTCTATACTTGTGTATGGGTTGTATCCAGGAAGTATGCTGTGATGGTAGTTCTCTGTGGTTGCAATTTTGCTTAATTGTCGTTCTATGGGTTATGTTGGCACTAAGCTGGCCGCAATGATATCATGGTGTCATATAGGCGATTTACTGTTAATTTTCTATGTATAACGAGTAGTATTTGCTAGGGATGACAAATTCATTTTTCTGTTGTTAAATTTCATCTTATATATTCACATGAATACATGTTAGTTTTGTAATATCAAAGGATAGGTTGTGGTTTTCGTTTCATCATGATATAGCTCAACATAAAGGTGAAATTTGGGGACAGAGTTCCTTTTAAGAGAGGAAGAGTAATGTCGTGCGTGAAAATGCCAAAAACATCGTCTTTTAAGTAATTTATTTGTTAGTTCTTTTAAGTAATCAAAATGTTGTTTAAATAATTTAATCATTTGTGGAGTAATTTAGTTGTTGCCTTGTTATAAATATATGAACTATGTTGGGTACTTTAATTATGTTGAATTTGTTTGGTAGGGTGGGAGTAGTAGTCGTATCTATGTATCTTTTTGATTGCATCGTGGATGGTGACTCTTGGTGGAGTTATGTTTTGGATAGTCATATTCGCGAGAGAGGATGATGATAATTAGTCGGCATGGGAGGTTGGGTGGTATGTTTCGGGTATGGTTGTAGTGGTTCTTATCGGGTTGGGTTGTTGTTAGTCACCTTGGCTTAGGACATACTTTCGGTTTGTGGGAGGCGATGAGTTAAAATTCGGGAACTTAGTTCCTTTTTAAGGGGGGAAGACTATAAAACCCGCCCTGTTAGGGACCCATTCAGTGCTTCTTGACTGACCTTTGACACATGTATGACCTATTAGAACCCTTACTCTATCGGCATTGCGTCATAGTAACCTTAAGGAGGTGGGAACTCGATCTTGTGCACGCTACTCGATCGAGTAGTCTAGTGATTCGATTGAGTAGAGACCACTCGATCGAGTAGTCTCCATACTCGATCGAGTATGGCGGGTTCAACATAAGAATATAAATCGTGAGGTCGTAAACCCAAATCAGTTTTCATTTTCATTTTCTCCCAAAACCTAATCGACGACACACCTTCTCCCTCACCATATTTAAACCTTTTTGAGATCCTTCACACTTGGAGACACCATCGGGATAGAGGCTTGAGTCGGGTCATGGTCTTGTCCCCGGAGTGTCGAGCATAGGTAAGTGATGTGACACTTAATTGCGCACATTTAGTCCCCTAAGTGAACCTATTTTGCATACTAATATAGCATTTATGGCCATTTTATGCGTCAAATCCTTCCTATTTTGCTTTCTTATTGCGTTCTATATGTCTTGTAGGAAAGAAGATAATGAGACAGAATCCCCGTCTCTCGTACATATTCGGAAGCTTGTTGATGATCTTGGATAGACTAGTATGAAGAGGAGGCAAGAATGATGACCAAAAATGTGGGAATAAAGAGTATATAGAAGGATCATAGTCTCAAAAGCAAGGAGAAGGAACCCTGGCCCAGGATCCGAGCGGCCCTAGCTCAGGATGGGCGTCTCAGCCCAGGATCCGAGCGTCCCGCACCCAAACCGAGTGGATTCCATTGCAGAACCAAACGTGCTTCAGGCTAGGATGCGCGGATTTCCTTGGGAGTTGTTACATGATCCGCGCATGTCCCTCAGGACTTGCAAAGCTCTATTCAATACTTAAGCATTGTTATTTACTAATCTAACCTTGCTTTACCTAATGATGTACCATTATATATACTCCATTGTATTACCTTGCTAATTACCAAATTTTCTTAGATTAAATCAAGCCCACTTAGTGGAGGCAAAGCTTTCATTAGGAGTAAATTAGAATAGATTAATCTCAATCATTCCACAAAATTACACATTAATCTTTCCTTCATTATTTTTCAAGTTTATTATTGGGTAATTGAAGATTATTGGGATATTATTTGAGAATTGACAACTCTTCATCAATCAATCAAGTTTTCTTCTATTATTCTTTCGTTTCCAATTGTTCATCTTAAGTTTGGTATAATCTCTTTACTCTTTACTCTTTATTGTTTATTTCCTCACTCTTTAATCATGTTTATACTTGTTGTAATGATTGACACCATTGATAACATGTCTTCCACGATAATAAGTGAGTAGTTTCTTAACTAGAATTAGTGGGGGATTAGGGTAGTTAATCATGGGATAGATTTATGCTTAATGAGTTCATATGAATGCTTGCTTATTATTTTTCAACTTATGCACATATCATGTTTGATGAAATGCTAGACTATGAAACCTTGCATTTTTTACCTATCTCTTGTCTATTCAACAAGGCTTAAAAGATATAAACCAACTCAAGCCTTGTTAGACCTTGCATAGAGTTGAATAGGGAAAACCCAAGTTGACTTGTATGTGTTGTAAAGTCTTAACCGACTCGGCCCCGAGACGTAAGTTTCCCTAGGAAGTGGTTCATCATGCATGTAGTTTAATAGGAAGAATTAAGTCAACTTGTAGGTGTTCTAAAGTCACAAATGACTCGGCTCCGGGACCTAAATCTTCTTATGAATTATATGACATGAACTAACCGAATTCCGACAATAATAAATTGCTTACATCTATATAACTCATTTATGCTATCTTACCATGATTCCCTTATGATACCATGACATCCTAGAATCCTTTATTATTTGTTTACATCTTTATTTACTTTATTCCTTTCATTAGTTTAGAATCTTCAAACCAAATCAATTATGGTTCCAAGTGCAAAAACCAAACCAAATCAATTATGACTGTGACACCCTCATTTTTAGCGTTAAATAAACACGTAAATTCTACAGAAAAACTGACAGGATATGTTTGTAATTGGTTCAACTAGATAAAACCTGTAATTTTAAAAACTTTTCTAAACCATTCACAAATATTTCCAAATGAAGAGTGCCAAAACCTGCAAATACTAACAAACTAATTTACATAACCATGCTAAAGTCGCGAGAATAAAGTGATACAAACCAAAGTAAAAGAGGGAGACATATGTCCCTTCAAAATATAAACACAACCATATGTTTTAAGGTTTACTACAAAATATAACCAAACTAAGTCCAAGGTTCTTTTGCTCACTAGCTCGTCCGTGTACCCCATCTAATCATCATCAACCTGTCAATCGCATTTTATACAAACACGAAAGCCACAATTCAGTGGGGAGTAACTTCGAGTTCTCCCAGCCACGAAATGTCATATTTAATGTAACATGTAATGTAACATGTAAACAACATCATAAATAAACTAATTATCGAATATTCTAACATATGAATACTAAACTGACCAAATTAAACTATCATGTGAAACATATAACAAGCAGTAATCCAAACTTTATCAATTGTAACCGGCTTGCATCTCACCTATTACAATTCATAAAATCACCATACAAGAAAAGGCAATATATCAAAGACAGACATAAGTTCTTAGCACCGTCAATAGTCACTCTGTAACTCGAGTCTATACCACGAGGTAGGGAAGGTAATCGAACCGGTATCTTGGCTCGGAGGTTCTATCAAAACATGGCCAAGACACAACACAACCCTAGTCCTAAATCACTTGAGACCTAGACATGCGGATACACACCACCGCACCCAAGACCCACAATTTTTTTAAAACAAAGTGAGTACCCTAAGGAGTCCACCAAAGGGTTGGCTAGTACTTAAGCCGACCACTTACCCTCAAAATAAGTAACGAGGTCATGCCCCAACTTGGATATAAACCCACCAAGTCAGGAACACAAAGGCTATTAAGCGGTGAACATATACTCGTCAAAGACTATAAAGACCTATCTATGACAAACACAACAACCTGCAAGAAGTATTCAATACCAATTCCATTTCAAGCAATATTAACAATATTAAAGGTTTCAGGGAATCTAGGGCCGTTTCTACAATATAAGAAACCATTCAAATCAACCAACAACATATGTGAAATAAAAACATAATAAATGGCCTAAAACAAGAATAAGGCCAATTATCCAATTCACACTATAATTTCATCCAACCGAATTTTTACCGCAACCCCTGACCTGCGGCAGTGCGGGTTCAATCATGGTGACCAATGACACAATTGATCGACATCGATTGATCAAAGGGACTAAGGCTCGATTTTCGGCATAATCATCCAAACATTACAATTATCGCTATAAAATTCATTTTAAGCCTATTCATTACAATTTCATATTATAACCTATCCTAACATGTGCCAACTACCAATATAAGCATAACTTTACCATCAACATTATATTTACTACTAACATTATTCATTTCATAAGACTACCCATATGTTACTTATACTAAATATAACATTAATACGCCCGAAACGATGAACAACGCATGAAAAACCGCGAAACAAGCAACGGGCCGACCCGGGTCAACCCCAAGGCTGCCGTGGGCCTGCTGGGCCGCCACCCCCTTTTCTCCGTTTCTCCGTTTTTGTTCATTTTGACATCGTTTTAAGCATCAATTAATCATTCCCATTTCATTTCCATACTAATATGTGAACTTAAACATACAAAAGACATGAATTTAACACATATTTTCATGTGAAATAAACCACTCAAATAACATTCACAAAAGCATACAAAAAGCAAAGAATGTGACATTAATTCGTCGAGTAACTCGAAATATGTTACCTTAAGCTAGAAAAAGGCAAATAACCCTTGAGAAAGCTCCTAAAACCCAAAATTACTCTTCATCTTCAACCACATATGAGCCACCTAAAATAATTATGTGAAAGGACGATATTAACGAATTATCGTTATATAAAATATGAGACGGAAATTAATTTAATTATATTTTAAATAAACCAAACTAGCGTCAAAATAATTTATAGACACGGCTCAAAAGTTATTATGACAACCTCAAACTCGGCCTAACCACCAACTACACATGGCCTCAAACTCGTGACTTAGCTAGGCCACTGCCTAGGCCACGGCCAGGCCACTGCTAAACTACAGCCAGGCCACTGCCAGGCCATCAGACTCGCCTAAAAGCAAGCTACAAGGAGTCCGACACGACCACCACCCGACTACCCATAGCCACCCTTCACCCTACTTCATAAGCTGACCCAAAAATCAGTCCAAAACAGAACCCAAAAGATGCCTAAGTTCGACCACAACTCCAGTCCTCAAATGCAAAGTGAAAACCCACGATGACAGCTCTCGTCCCTGCCCAAAACAGAGTACCAATCGTCCCCTTAAGACTCCATTCTCGCGCCTAAAAACAGTCCTAGCTGAGCCAACTAAGTCAGCATTTAAAACGGTTTTTGAGCAGAAATCCACAAGTATAAAGCAACTCAAAAACAGTCCCTAAAGACTACAAAAATCGCCCCAACACAGAGTCCAAATCAATCCAAAACAATCCCTACATGTCAGTATACACCGTCTCAACTATAAAACACACCAATTATCACCCAAAACAATCCATACATGTCAGCATACTCCGTCTTAAATATACCACTTACTAGCTAGCATCCCAAATGATCCCTAGAGGTCAGTATACACCGTCTCAATCATCTCCACATATCAGTATACACCGTCTCAACTATACAAATGACTAATTAACATCCATAAGGATCCCTATATATAATTATACACCGTCTCAATTATAAAACAGACTAACCAGCATTCGAAATAAACATATTTTACAAGTAATATCGAGTAACCTATAATTGTTACCTTTAACTCTCGAATTCCAGAGTAAAAACGTCCAAAGCACGAGCCTTTCTTCAGTCTTCAACTAAAAAGGAGGAAAAACGAGTTAATTAAGACAAGAAATCGAGTTGTCATTTAAGACGGTATTTTCGAACTTCTACAAAATAGAAGATTTCTTACCTTAAAAGAACGAGGAAAGGACGAGGAAGCTAATGGTACAAAAATAATGGAGTTTGGTTGAGAAATAAAGACGGGATCTGGGTTTTTAGATCGGACAGAATGGCGGACTGATGTTGTTGCTGTTGTTGCTGCAGGTAGAAACGAAAAAAAGAGAAGGGGAAAAGAAGGGGATGCGTGAGAAAAAGAGGGAGCAGCTAGCTAGCTAGCTATTAATTATACGTACGTTTCTTCATCGTTAAGTAATTTCGCTCGTTTTTAAAACCGTCTCGAGTTAATAAAATCGGTTTTAGTAAAAGTTTCAGTAATAAAACGGAATCAATAATAAATAAATTTAATGAGTGAAAATAAAATAAACTCAGCTAGTTAACGTAAGTAATACAATATCAGCTTGAATCGGAATTATTAGCGATTTTTACAAAACTAACGGATATTAATAAAAATTGCTAATTTAGTGAAATAAGCTCAAAATAGCTAATTGGACGGTTTTGTTCCCAAAATCCATCTCGGGTTCACTTAAAACAACTTTCATAAGGACTCGTAAAGAAACGGAAATTATTAAATAAATAAACTCGAACTAACTTCAATAAACTCGAACTAACTTTAAATAAACTTATTAATGATTATTAAAATTAACGTATCGAATTATGATGAAATTAATTAATTAGCTAAGCATATATATATAAATCGTTAAATGATGTAATTAAATTCAAAATAGCAATTAAAAGAATTTTATCCAACTTAATAAAATACGGGGTGTTACAATCACCCCATCTTTTAAAAAGTTTCGTCCTCGAAACTTGAAAGTATAAATGAAAGGTTATAAAAATAAAACTGAAATTGGAATCGGTAACCAAAACATTTAAAAGGTCACTTATCGTAAGAATCAAAATTCTTTCAAAAGTTTCAAATAAAATTTTCCGACATAACCAGATTCTCATTAAAGGAACGGAAGTGCTCTCGTTGCGCATTCAAGAACATCACATTCCAAATCCAAGATAAGGTCAAAGGCAAATCATTTGTATAAATCAAAAATCAAAATACGTTCGAAAACATTAATGAAGAGTTTTGAAAAGTATAAGTCTCATTCATGGAACGAAATTGCTCTTGTTGTGCACACAAGAACGCTAACCTTCCAAGTCAAAGACAAATTTAAAACCGAAAATCACTCGTCGACAAGAGTAGAACAAGTTATTAAACGTTTCTAATAACGAGTTCTAACATCCGATCAACGTTAAAATCAAAAGAAAAGGTAATTTTCTCAAATTTTCTTTTGCAAAAAGCCAAAATAGAAATAAAGGTTTCACCTTTAACTAAAAGGGGAGTTAAATTCCGGAAATATAATATTAAACTTTGACAAAGAAGTCATAAATAGATCAAGGTTAATAGAAATTGGATAAAATTTAAAGAAATTTCGGGTCTAGTAATTAAAATTACGATAAATGAGTTTATATTCAAGGAAGGAATAGGGAACTAAATAAAATTTTCATTTTCAGATCTTTAAAAATAGGTTAGGTTTGCAGAAGTGACATAAACTTTTAAAAATGAATCGAAACTGGTAGCTTGAAAGTTTAGAAGTTGTACAAAAAGGAAAGTAACTTAGATAGCATAAAAACAAAGTATGTTAAGAGAGCTCAAACTTAAGCCACAAGAGAGCTATAATGAATTTCATAGGGTAAAAATTGAAGTCAAAATTACAAGGATGTCAAAGATAGAGTTTCACAAGATACGAATGTCAAACTTAAAGGAGGAGCAAGATGAAGCGAGGAAATGAGGTATGAACGGCTTATGATCAAGGAGAAAGGAAAATTAGACAACAAGGAAACGCCAGATACTCAAATCTCAAACAACAATGTCATCACTCCACTAAGGAAACAAAGGGTAATAACCAGGTCAGGAAATGATAGGAAATTTAAAAAGGGATATATGAACATGTCAAGATGTGAGACTAAAAGAGTCGAATCATAAAGATAACTAGTTAACAACCAGTAAGAGATATTAGAATTAGGGACGTATTCAAGACAAGGAAATAACGAGTAAACTTTTATACTTAAGAATCAAATCCAACCAAGGTATGAACGAAAGGGAGGAAAACGATTAATGGTACGAAAGAGGATTTTTAAGGCTTAATCCATACGCTTCCTAAAATTTAAGGTTCTCTCTAATAAGGTCATGCCTATTAGGGTATTGTACCTTCATGACAAAACGACCAAATCCCAAACAAGTGTCAAGGTAAAATAAACGCTCGCTTAAGGGGTGATAAATCAGTTAGATACTTCTTCCACCTATCTTATCACATATTGGGATTTCCCTAAAGCAAATCTACCACTCAAGTATAAAAGCATCTCTGTATCTCAAGCACTCGACACAACCTCAATGTTTTAAAAACCAAAGAATGAATTGACAAAGACTTCTCAACAAAGTTCTCAAGAAACAACTAACACCAAATCACATTCCCAAACTATACGGGAATGTTAACATCTAAAAATGGGTTTTCTTCCAAATTCAAATTCTAAACTTATCTCATGTTTACTCCTAAGGTGACGACGCTCAAACTACTAAGCTTTCAAATCCCAAACATAAACAACAAAGCCAAGTTCTATAACTTTAATTACATAGGCAACTCATTCCTAACACAAAGAATCCACCAATCGATTATACTCACTTTGTCAAGGAACTAGGTATAAGAATCACTAAGTATGTCTCATCACATTACCTAAGTCTTTCTAATATCACAACTTCTCAAAGCCAGGGTTAAGGGTCAGACACAAACAATCTCCTCAAAAGTCGAATTTTCCAACCAAGGTCAACATTCCTCACAAGAAAGAGTACTATCTAATGGTGTTAAGGAAGGATAAGCAAAGAACAAAGGACAAGTTAGGAGTACAAGCGTAGCTTTTAAAGTAAAACAGAAGGGAGTTTAGAAGGAGGATAAGCACCAAGAGATTAAGATTAAGGCGAGATACAAAAAGAACGAGAAACATCTTCAAGGAAGTAGAAGCATTCTTTAAAGGTTGAACAAATCTTCAATCCTCAGCAATAGGCACTAAATCTTGATCTTCGTAAAATATAAGTGTCCTTTCAATGGAACGGAGATACTCTTGGCGATCACTCAAGAATATCAATATTCCAATTCAAAGATATAAAAATACATTTTTACACCAACAAATGATAAAACTAATTATCAGACGTCTCCAATAACAAGCTTTAACACTAATTGGCGTTAAAACCAGTGAAAAACATTAAAATATTTTCAAAACCTTTAGTTCAAAATTTTTTTATAATAAGGGTAATAACTCCATTAGCTATAGATAAGCTCACGATCATTGATCCAAGAACGCAACAACTATTAAATGACAATCAACAAACAGGTTAGTACCTAACAAAGAGCAAACACAAAGAGACTACAACATGAGGTCCTAAGTCTACCCATCTTACCCATCTCTCAAGTTTGTTATTTTAAGGTCAAGTTATTTATATTGGGGTGCACAAACGTGCCTCGGGAGCAAATAGGCTCTGATACCAACTGTGACACCCTCATTTTTAGCGTTAAATAAACACGTAAATTCTACAGAAAAACTGACAGGATATGTTTGTAATTGGTTCAACTAGATAAAACCTGTAATTTTAAAAACTTTTCGAAACCATTCACAAACATTTCCAAATGAAGAGTGCCAAAACCTGCAAATACTAACAAACTAATTTACATAACCATGCTAAAGTCGCGAGAATAAAGTGATACAAACCAAAGTAAAAGAGGGAGACATATGTCCCTTCAAAATATAAACACAACCATATGTTTTAAGGTTTACTACAAAATATAACCAAACTAAGTCCAAGGTTCTTTTGCTCACTAGCTCGTCCGTGTACCCCATCTAATCATCATCAACCTGTCAATCGCATTTTATACAAACACGAAAGCCACAATTCAGTGGGGAGTAACTTCGAGTCCTCCCAGCCACGAAATGTCATATTTAATGTAACATGTAATGTAACATGTAAACAACATCATAAATAAACTAATTATCGAATATTCTAACATATGAACACTAAACTGACCAAATTAAACTATCATGTGAAACATATAACAAGCAGTAATCCAAACTTTATCAATTGTAACCGGCTTGCATCTCACATATTACAATCCATAAAATCACCATACAAGAAAGGGCAATATATCAAAGACAGGCATAAGTTCTTAGCACCGTTAATAGTCACTCTGTAACTCGAGTCTATACCACGAGGTAGGGAAGGTAATCGAACCGGTATCTTGGCTCAGAGGTTCTATCAAAACATGGCCAAGACACAACACAACCCTAGTCCTAAATCTGCGCAGACCTAGACATGCGGATACACACCACCGCACCCAAGACCCACAATTTTTTTAAAACAAAGTGAGTACCCTAAGGAGTCCACCAAAGGGTTGGCTAGTACTTAAGCTGACCACTTACCCTCAAAATAAGTAACGAGGTCATGCCCCAACTTGGATATAAACCCACCAAGTCAGGAACACAAAGGCTATTAAGCAGTGAACATATACTCTTCAAAGACTATAAAGACCTATCTATGACAAACACAACAACCTGCAAGAAGTATTCAATACCAATTCCATTTCAAGCAATATTAACAATATTAAAGGTTTCAGGGAATCTAGGGCCGTTTCTGAAGGAAATGTAGATCTATATACATATTTAACATACTCATATATGTCTAATTAATTTGTCATAAAATTAAAACGGATTTTATGCATGCAAACATTAATAAAAGAGAAGTGAAATAATGTCCTTACATTGTAGTATTTCGGTTTAGAGGGCACAAAAGAGATCACCTTTCTCTCTTGTTCTTGAGCTTATCCTTATGGAAGAACAAAGATCTAAGTATAAGATCTCTCCCTATGTATTATACCCAAGGCTTCTCTTAATTTGATTAATATTACAAATACTAGTATAGTATTAATCTTATGAAAAATTGAACCAAAAATTATTTGGTTTTATGCTCCTAAAACCGGGTAGGAGAGGAGAGATTATGGAGGATATTTTCTCTTTCTAAAACTCTTATTTTAGATGAATAATGATAATAATTCACTAGTTTTTCTCTAAGTGAATAATAGGTAAAATAAGAAGAAAAATCACTAGGATTTTCTCTTCCCAAAACCGGTGGGAGTGGAGGAGAAGGAGAGCCAATGCATGCCCATATTTGTCTTCACAAGATGAATAGGGTTGCATGGCTATAATAGCTTTTTCATCATTATGTTTTCCATTTTAAATATAAACATAATTCTAGCCTAAGGCTCCTCCATTATTTCGGCATTTTGACATAATATGGATTCCATATTATTTTGTCAATTGTCAATATGTCACATGTCATGTGTGACATAAATTTGTTATGTATTTTTAACATATTAAAAATCAACGTATTAATAAAAAATACGTCACATACAAAAATGACTTAGTAATTTCATAATTACTTGTGCCAAAATATTTTACCATTTATAAATCACAACAGGTTGTATTTATATCAATTCATTCAAATTTAATTGTTACATTAAACAATTTATTTCATCCGAGTAATTATACAATTTAATTACTCGGATCAGTATCTTATTTAATCACATTTCAATGTGATACGTAAATTTTACTTCCAAAATCGTCCGTCAATTTTCAAGTAATTTAATTAACTCGTAACATTATACGATTAATTAAATAATCAATTAAGAGTGTCGCCCTTTAGGTATGACCTAGGGGGTCAACTGATCACCACCGTCACACGACAGTAATGTCAAACTCTAGTCAGCCAATCATTACCGATATATGTTGACCAGTTGACAGTAACAATATTACTTCCCAATTGTATTCATTTTAATGAGACTTAAACATGTGATCATCATGATCAACAGTCGTGATCGCATTATTGTCGGAGGACACATATTCCAACAATCTCCCACTTGTCCTCGACAAGTGTGCGTCACCAATTCTCTTGTCCTATTACTATCTCCCACTCAATGCAAGGTGTCTTTCAGGTCGTACTTGCAAGTGATCATATCGAGAGTGGTTTCCTCGATCTGGAGAATAACTGATTGACCGGATTTATCCACACTGGATACCTTCCGAGCGTGGCCACGCATTTCGATTCATTACTCCTCGAGTGGCCCTGAGATATTGTTATAACCCTGACTAGGGGTGGACAATTCCTATCGCACTCATTCCCTTCGACTAGCCACAGCCATCATAACCCAAAATATGCCCATTTGACCCCATTTACGAAGGTCGTAGTAACACAAATCAAAGTTAATCTGAAACTGTGCCATCTTAGGTGAATAGTCTTTAGTCAAAAGAATCGACTCATTTGAATACTATAGTAGCTCTTGCCACGACCAGGCTATATAAATTTGCCAGAACTCTATAAGCGGTCATTAGGCCCGACAAAATGTTCTTAACGATCGCCTATGTGATCGACTAGTCATCTCACATGACTCTATGGCACTTGAACTTGCCATCAATCGCCTCACACTCTAGTCACTTCGAGACATCACCTCATACAAGTGACTATGGGCAAATACTATGTTAATCCGTGTTCACTTTAACGGGGTTCAATTTGTCTCTACAACCCGTTTGGATGTAACAAAGTATAAATTAAAGATAAAAGACAAATGTGATTATGAACATGAACAAAAACAACACTTTTATTTCATTTCAAAATCTAACAGAAATTTGGTACACGTTTAAGTCCCATGGACGTAACATGCCCATCATGCTTAGCCTGCGATAAAGGCTTGGTGAGCGGATCGGCTATGTTGTCATCCATCCCAACCTTACAAATCGCAATTTCCTTTCTTTCAATGAAATCTCTTATTACATGATATTTTCTAAGTACATGTCTAGATCTATTACTAGACTTCGGCTCCTTAGCTTGGAAGATCGTCCCACTATTATCACAATAGAGAGTGATGGGATCATCGGCGGTAGGTACTACTTTTAGACCTTCCGTGAATTGCTTGATCCACATAGCTTCCTTGGCAGCCCTCGATTTGCTATGTACTCAGCCTCCGTTGTTGAATCATGATTCTGACTTCCTTGAAGCTTCTCCACTTACGGCACCACCATTGAGCATGAAAACAAAACCAGCTTGTGATTTCATGTCATCTCTATCTGTTTGAAAACTTGAGTCCGTGTATCCTGTAACACGCAACTCAGTGTCTCCTCCAAACACAAGGATAGAGTCCTTAGTTCTTCTCAAGTACTTAAGGATGTTCTTGTGACAATCCAGTGACTCTCACCTGGATTTCCTTGATATCTACTCGTCATGCTCAAGGCATACGAGACATCGGGACGTGTGCATATCATGGCATACATGATTGATCCAACAGCGGAAGCGTAAGGGATCAACTTCATGCGTTCAACATCATGGGGTTCGGAGGGACATTGAGTCCTGCTCAATATCGTTCCGGTTACCATAGGTACCAAACCCCTTTTGGATTTGTCCATGCTGAATCGTCGAAGAATCTTATCAACATAAGACTCTTGACTTAGTGCCAATATCCTCTTGGGTCTATCTCTATAGATCCGGATACCTAATATGCGTTGTGCCTCTCCTAAATCCTTCATTTGGAAGTGGTTACCTAACCACTTCTTAGAAAGACAACATTGGAATATCATTTCCAATGAGTAGTATGTCATCGACATACAAGATTAGGAACACAACATTGCTCCCACTGAATTTCATGTATAAACATGGTTCCTCAACATTTCGAGTGAAACCATTTTCTTTTATAACATGATTGAATCGATGATTCCAACTTCTAGATGCTTGCTTAAGACCATAAATGGATCTCTTAAGCTTGCACACTTTGTTAGGATTTTTAGAATCAACAAAACCTTCGGGTTGTATCATGTACACCTCCTCCTCTAAATGCCCATTTAGAAAAGCGGTTTTGACATCCATTTGCCATATTTCATAATCATGAAATGCGGCAATCGCTAACAAAATCCGTATGGATCTTAGCATGGCTACGGGGCGAAGGTCTCATCATAATGGAGACCTTGGACTTGGGTAAATCCTTTTGCCACTAGCCTAGCTTTGTAGACATCGTCATGTCCTTCTATGCCATTCTTGACTTTGAATATCCATTTGCATTGAAGGGGTCTTGTCCCTTTAGGCAAATCTACCAAGTCCCAAACTTGGTTTTCAAGCATAGAATCCATTTCGGACTTCATGGCTTCAAGCCATAAGTTGGAATTAGGACTAGAGATTGCGGTCTTGTAGGTAGCGGGCTCGTCACTCTCTATAAGCAACACATCAAGTGTTCCATCTTCCTCGATAAGTCCCATATATCGATCCGGATGACGTGAAACACGGCCCGTTCTTCTAAGAGGAGGAGGAATAACCGTATTAGACGACGAAGGAACTTCTTCTTGCGCCTCTATCTCGGTTTGTGGCTCTTGAACTTCATCAAGTTCAAAATTTCTCCCACTCTGTCTTCTAGAAATAAAATCACTTTCTAGGAAGACAGCATCGCGAGACACAAACACTTTGTTCTCTTGAGGCTTATAGAAGTAATAGCCTCGTGAGGCCATGGGATAACCTACAAAAATGCATTTTTCGGATCGTGGTGTCAACTTGTTGTCATTTCTAATTTTGACATAAGCATCACAACCCCAAATTTTCATATGGGATAGATTTGGAACCTTTTCTTTCCATATCTCATATGGAGTTTTTTCAGTTGCTTTGGTTGGGCTTACGTTCAAAGATTTTATTGCGGTTTGAATTGCAAATCCCCAAAACGAGTTTGGTAACTCGGTTTGACTCATCATGGATCGAACCATATCAAGTAAGGTTCGATTTCTCCTTTCGGCAACACCATTTAGTTGTGGTGTTCCGGGTGGAGTAAGTTGTGATATAATACCACGACTTTTCAAGTGTGAATCAAATTCAAGGCTAAGGTATTCTCCACCACGATCGGATCGTAGTGCCTTAATCTTTTTGTTCAATTGGTTCTCTACTTCGTTTTGAAATTCCTTGAATTTCTCAAACGCTTCACTCTTATGTTTCATTAAATAGATATACCCATATCTACTTAAATCATCGGTGAAGGTTATGAAGTAGTCATAATTACCACGAGCGGTGATAGTCATTGGTCCACATACATCGGTGTGTATGAGTCCCAATAGCTCACTAGCTCGTGTCCCTTTTCCGCTAAAAGGATTACGAGTCATTTTGCCAAGTAGGCAATATTCGCATGTACCAAATGATTGGTAATCAAATGGTGTAATCACATTAGTCGAAATTAATCTTTTGATGCGATTCTCGTTTATGTGACCTAATCGACAATGCCAAATGAACGCTTCACTTGGGTCACTTGTTTTGAGTTTCTTTGATTGTATGTTATAAATATCATTTGTCGGATTTGAGGTCTCTAAAATGTATATGCCATTGATTGAGGAAGCTTGGCCTATAACCAAATCATTCCTAGAAATAGAGCAACGATTGTTCTTAATGACAAAACAAAAACCGTCCATGTCTAGCATGGCGATTGAAATAATGTTTTTAGAGAGCGTAGGAACATAAAAACAATTATGCAAATACAACTCAAAACCGTTTGGCAAATCTAGAACATAAGTTCCTTTGGATTCGGCCGCTACCCGAGCTCCATTTCCAAGTCGAAGATCCACATCTCCCTTGCTAAGCTTCTCCACATCTCTTAAACCCTGTAAATGATTACAAAGGTGAGAACCACAACCGGTATCTAGTACCCATGTCGTAGTGGAAGTATAATTTATATCAATAACATAAATTTCTTTAGGAATTGTACCTTTTGGAGTAATGAGTCCCTCCCTTATATTTCGCAAATACATAGGGCAATTCCTTAGCCAATGTCCCATGCCATAGCAATAATGGCACTCATCATTAACTTGCTTGAAGTTCTTGACTTTCTTTCCCTTCTTCTTGAAGCTCTTGCCCTTTGACGCAAGAACTTGATTGCTAGAGCTCCCACTAGCTTTGGCATCTTTATCTTCCAGAGACAAAGACCCTATAGATCGTATGAGGTAGTCTTCCTGAGACGGACTCATACGAGGTCTAGTAGTAGTGGGTGGTTTGGAAGAAGTGATGAAATTAAGGTTTCCATCCGAACCTATCCCGAAATGAAGTTCTCTCGTTGTATCGAAATTATTGTGGGAGCATACGTCGTCAAGAACATGGTGATATGACTCAATAGTAATGGGTGCGGTAGCATTTGATGGATTCATTGCACTACAAATATGGAGGAAAGGAAATATTAACATTTGTCCTTTTAAATCATACTTGCAAATTTAACAAGATATGAACATTTATATAGTGACCTCTACCCAACTATATGAAATGATTCCAAGATCCAAATTCATATTAACTTAGGGCACGGTGTGCCGAAATACCCCTTATTAACATAACTCGGTGGATTAACCTTTTAATCGATTCTACTTTTAGAACTCTTGGTCGATGATATTTACATTAATATTCATCTCTAGCCCGAAACACATCCGGAAATCGTCGTGAATACTTTCGTTGAGTACAACCCAAATTTCGAATAAATGTGTCCATTATCCAAACCCATATCAACTTAGGGCACGGTGTGCCGAAATACCCCTTATTAACATGAATTCGGTGGATAGACATTTATCACCCACTTCCCCTACGTAACAAGGTTTGTATCCCGGTGTGGCCGAGTGCACTCCCTCACGAAATAGGTTTTCATGGTTTCTACTATTTGGTAAGGCTATGTCTCAATTGATTGTTTTAGCGAGAGGTCATGTCAATTTATTATCTATCACGTTTTAAGTGAACTAAAGCGGTGAACTACGATAATTCGAATTGACACGGTCGATAAACTCGATAAAATAAGGATGCATGTTTTAGTTATGGCGATTTAGCGATGCATGTGACATAAAATAAAATGCAAGCATAAAGATAAATAAATCCTAGTATGGCCTTTCCTAAAATAGAAAAACTATTAATCTATTACATATTCGGAAACCAACTCCATTGGTCCCTTGAACTTCGGTTGTGGCACGCATCTCGAGGTAACACCGTCTTTATGTATCGCCATTCTTGAAGAAATCCGTCTTTTGGAACTCCGGAATGAATAAAATTACATAATAAATTACATAATTTCCTATTATACATTTGTAACTAAAATAAAATAAATCTATTAAATTACAAAACGGTGATACGAGATCACAATAAAAATTACAACCGAATCGATATTCCCATACATTTCGGGAAATACCAATTAAAATCTAAGGCCATACTAAGTAAAATTACATAATTCAAAATTACATAAATTAAAATTATGACAATCATAAGAAAATGCAGCATTATAATATGTATAAACATGCTCAATTTTTATGCTAAATCGCCTTTTAATTAGCCAATATCGTATATTACTCGGTTTTTACGGATTTGCGTAATTTCAACATTTTATAATCACAAAAATGCATAAACTCATATTTATGCATAAGTTAATTACCCTAACCTCTTAGGACTCAAAATATAGTCTTCACTAATAATTTGACCATAATTAACTTTTATTTACAAATTTGTTCATAAATGGACCAAAATTACAAAAATAAGCTATTAAACTTCAAATAAATCACAAAATTTCAAATAAATTCAAAATTTGAAATTTAAATTCATGAACATTCTGGAAAAAAAAAAAAAATTCCATGACACTCATAATGTTCAAAATCTTAGGTTAAAAATTTCGAAAATTTTCCGGAAAAACAATGTTGCGGTTTATCGATATTTAATAAAATAATCATAAAAACATGGAAAAATTATTTTCATTAACTTTTCATTTTAGATCTGAAAAATATAATAAAATGCAACATTAGACGTTTTTCCTAAGTCATAGATTATGTTTTATTAATTTTACACTAATAATGTCACTATTTATGCTAATTTTTCTTCAAAAATTCATAAATCATGCTAAATGACTTCTTTATAGCCAATTATTTTACACACATCTTGTAAAAATGCATGTGACAACATATAAATTTTCTATGACCAGATTCGAAATTCAACTCATATTAACCTATTTTTCTCTTAAATCCGAATTTAATAATGAAAAATTCATTTTTCGAGCATAACAAGTGCAAAAATTATGAAAATTTACAGGTTATCTCAAAATAATATATGTAACAACATATCCAAAAACCAAGTGAAAATTCGAAGTATAGCTATTTTTAGACCAAAAATGACATTTTTACTCATAAAATCACATTTAAATGCCATTATTGTAAATTATGAACAATAAAAATCCGAAAAATTAACCAAAATATCCTAAAACACTTTAGGACCAGAAATATTAACATGCATGTAATTATTTCGTGATATATCATAATAACACAAATTTTACAAGTTTTATTTTGTTATTCATATAACTCGGAAAAACTTTTAACCAATTTGCATGCAAACAACCGTGGCTCTAGATACCGATTGAAGGAAATGTAGATCTATATACATATTTAACATACTCATATATGTCTAATTAATTTGTCATAAAATTAAAACGGATTTTATGCATGCAAACATTAATAAAAGAGAAGAGAAATAATGTCCTTACATTGTAGTATTTCGGTTTAGAGGGCACAAAAGAGATCACCTTTCTCTCTTGTTCTTGAGCTTATCCTTATGGAAGAACAAAGATCTAAGTATAAGATCTCTCCCTATGTATTATACCCAAGGCTTCTCTTAATTTGATTAATATTACAAATACTAGTATAGTATTAATCTTATGAAAAATTGAACCAAAAATTATTTGGTTTTATGCTCCTAAAACCGGGTAGGAGAGGAGAGATTATGGAGGATATTTTCTCTTTCTAAAACTCTTATTTTAGATGAATAATGATAATAATTCACTAGTTTTTCTCTAAGTGAATAATAGGTAAAATAAGAAGAAAAATCACTAGGATTTTCTCTTCCCAAAACCGGTGGGAGTGGAGGAGAAGGAGAGCCAATGCATGCCCATATTTGTCTTCACAAGATGAATAGGGTTGCATGGCTATAATAGCTTTTTCATCATTATGTTTTCCATTTTAAATATAAACATAATTCTAGCCTAATGCTCCTCCATTATTTCGGCATTTTGACATAATATGGATTCCATATTATTTTGTCAATTGTCAATATGTCACATGTCATGTGTGACATAAATTTGTTATGTATTTTTAACATATTAAAAATCAACGTATTAATAAAAAATACGTCACATACAAAAATGACTTAGTAATTTCATAATTACTTGTGCCAAAATATTTTACCATTTATAAATCACAACAGATTGTATTTATATCAATTCATTCAAATTTAATTGTTACATTAAACAATTTATTTCATCCGAGTAATTATACAATTTAATTACTCAGACCGTATCTTATTTAATCACATTTCAATGTGATACGTAAATTTTACTTCCAAAATCGTCCGTCAATTTTCAAGTAATTTAATTAACTCGTAACATTATACGATTAATTAAATAATCAATTAAGAGTGTCGCCCTTTAGGTATGACCTAGGGGGTCAACTGATCACCACCGTCACACGACAGTAATGTCAAACTCTAGTCAGCCAATCATTACCGATATATGTTGACCAGTTGACAGTAACAATATTACTTCCCAATTGTATTCATTTTAATGAGACTTAAACATGTGATCATCATGATCAACAGTCGTGATCGCATTATTGTCGGAGGACACATATTCCAACAGTTTCTATAATATAAGAAACCATTCAAATCAACCAACAACATATGTGAAATAAAAACATAATAAATGGCCTAAAACAAGAATAAGGCCAATTATCCAATTCACACTATAATTTCATCCAACCGAATTTTTACCCGCAACCCCAGCCCTGCGACAGGTACGGGTTCAATCGCGGCTGACCAGTCAAACAATTGACTGACATCGATTCAGTCAAAGGGACTAAGGCTCAGTTTTCGGCATAATCATCCAAACATTACAATTATCGTTATAAAATTCATTTTAAGCCTATTCATTACAATTTCATATTATAACCTATCCTAACATGTGCCAACTACCAATATAAGCATAACTTTACCATCAACATTATATTTACTACTAACATTATTCATTTCATAAGACTACCCATATGTTACTTATACTAAATATAACATTAATACGCCCGAAACGACGAACAACGCATGAAAAACCGCGAAACAAGCAACGGGCCGACCCGGGCCAACCCCAAGGCTGCCGTGGGCCTGCCAGGCCTGCCGGGCCGCCACCCCCTTTTCTCTGTTTCTCCGTTTTTGTTCATTTTAACATCGTTTTAAGCATCAATTAATCATTCCCATTTCATTTCCATACTAATATGTGAACTTAAACATACAAAAGACATGAATTTAACACATATTTTCATGTGAAATAAACCACTCAAATAACATTCACAAAAGCATACAAAAAGCAAAGAATGTGACATTAATTCGTCGAGTAACTCGAAATATGTTACCTTAAGCTAGAAAAAGGCAAATAACCCTTGAGAAAGCTCCTAAAACCCAAAATTACTCTTCATCTTCAACCACATATGAGCCACCTAAAATAATTATGTGAAAGGACGATATTAACGAATTATCGTTATATAAAATATGAGACGGAAATTAATTTAATTATATTTTAAATAAACCAAACTAGCGTCAAAATAATTTATAGACACGGCTCAAAAGTTATTATGACAACCTCAAACTCGGCCTAACCACCAACTACACATGGCCTCAAACTCGTGACTTAGCTAGGCCACGGCCAGGCCACTGCTAAGCTACAGCCAGGCCACTGCCAGGCCATCAAACTCGCCTAAAAGCAAGCCACAAGGAGTCCGACACGACCACCACCCGACTACCCATAGCCACCCTTCACCCTACTTCATAAGCTGACCCAAAAATCAGTCCAAAACAGAACCCAAAAGATGCCTAAGTTCGACCACAACTCCAGTCCTCAAATGCAAAGTGAAAACCCACGATGACAGCTCTCGTCCCTGCCCAAAACAGAGTACCAATCGTCCCCTTAAGACTCCATTCTCGCGCCTAAAAACAGTCCTAGCTGAGCCAACTAAGTCAGCATTTAAAACGGTTTTTGAGCAGAAATCCACAAGTATAAAGCAACTCAAAAACAGTCCCTAAAGACTACAAAAATCGCCCCAACACAGAGTCCAAATCAATCCAAAACAATCCCTACATGTCAGTATACACCGTCTCAAATATAAAACACACCAATTATCACCCAAAACAATCCATACATGTCAGCATACTCCGTCTTAAATATACCACTTACTAGCTAGCATCCCAAATGATCCCTAGAGGTCAGTATACACCGTCTCAATCATCTCCACATATTAGTATACACCGTCTCAACTATACAACTGACTAATTAACATCCATAAGGATCCCTATATATAATTATACACCGTCTCAATTATAA
This sequence comes from Silene latifolia, assembly GCF_048544455.1. Lineage (NCBI taxonomy): Eukaryota > Viridiplantae > Streptophyta > Magnoliopsida > Caryophyllales > Caryophyllaceae > Silene > Silene latifolia. Next base: position 106,752,831 of record NC_133534.1, read on the forward strand.
AACAGACTAACCAGCATTCGAAATAAACATATTTTACAAGTAATATCGAGTAACCTATAATTGTTACCTTTAACTCTCGAATTCCCGAGTAAAAACGTCCAAAGCACGAGCCTTTCTTCAGTCTTCAACTAAAAAGGAGGAAAAACGAGTTAATTAAGACAAGAAATCGAGTTGTCATTTAAGACGGTATTTTCGAACTTCTACAAAATAGAAGATTTCTTACCTTAAAAGAACGAGGAAAGGACGAGGAAGCTAATGGTACAAAAATAATGGAGTTTGGTTGAGAAATAAAGACGGGATCTGGGTTTTTAGATCGGACAGAATGGCGGACTGATGTTGTTGCTGTTGTTGCTGCAGGTAGAAACGAAAAAAGAGAAGGGGATGCGTGAGAAAAAGAGGGAGCAGCTAGCTAGCTAGCTATTAATTATAAGTACGTTTCTTCATCGTTAAGTAATTTCGCTCGTTTTTAAAACCGTCTCGAGTTAATAAAATCAGTTTTAGTAAAAGTTTCAGTAATAAAACGGAATCAATAATAAATAAATTTAATGAGTGAAAATAAAATAAACTCAGCTAGTTAACGTAAGTAATACAATATCAGCTTGAATCGGAATTATTAGCGATTTTTACAAAACTAACGGATATTAATAAAAATTGCTAATTTAGTGAAATAAGCTCAAAATAGCTACTTGGACGGTTTTGTTCCCAAAATCCATCTCGGGTTCACTTAAAACAACTTTCATAAGGACTCGTAAAGAAACGGAAATTATTAAATAAATAAACTCGAACTAACTTCAATAAACTCGAACTAATTTTAAATAAACTTATTAATGATTATTAAAATTAACGTATCGAATTATGATGAAATTAATTAATTAGCTAAGCATATATATATAAATCGTTAAATGATGTAATTAAATTCAAAATAGCAATTAAAAGAATTTTATCCAACTTAATAAAATACGGGGTGTTACAATGACAACCCTAAGTGCAACTACAATTAGATTGAACAATTTGAGTACCCCCATCCCGTGGATCGACCCCGACTTTCTTGCTATGCTATTAGTTGGGTATAAATGTGTTTTAGGGCGTACAAGGACACGCTCAATCAAAATGGCGCCATTGTCGGGGACGGTGTTGTGTATTTGAATCGTTCTTTTGTCTAGTTTTAGTTGTGCTTCTTCTTAAGGAGCCTTGGTTCCTTGGGAATTTCGTTTCTTGTGCGTTAACCTTGAGAAACTTGTTCCTCAAGGTTCGTTCTTAACGTTTTTCTGTAGTTTCCTTGGTTGTAGTTGTTTCCTTGTTTTAGCTATGATGATGGTTCAAGACTTGACATATGGAGTATGTAGTGGATCGTTTGAGTATGACTACAATGGGTATGGGGAGTTTGAGGAGCAAGTCAATACAAATCTACCTTACAACTTATACAATGAAAATCCTAACTACTACCCCAAATATTTCATCAAAAATCCCAACCTCCAATATCCACAACAACCACCCTCCCAATACTCACTTTACAACCAATTCCAAATGCCACAATATGAGCACTTTCACACCCACCCACAACAAAAAGATGATCCCAACTTTGACATTAAAAATATGGTTCTCCAAATGATGGGAGATCAACAAAATTTCTTCAAACAAGTGCTAGAGCAGAGCCAAAATAGGGACAATGTTCTTCAAAGAATTGTTACCCATGGTGAGGAGTTGGCAATTCAAATTGCCCAAATGAAGGAAGCCCAAGTAACTACTCATCACCATTCCTTAATCATTGATCATGAATACGAGTTTGAAGGAGTTACCTTTGATGAGAAGTGGGAGGAGCCAATATCCTTGAGCTCTTGTGAGTATGAAAGTGTGGTATTTGATGAGGAAGATATGAGGTCGAGTAAGCCAAATACTCTTAACCTTTGTGAGTATAAAGGTGTGTCATTTGATGTGAACATTGAGGTGTTGGAGAAAGAGTTAATGAGGAGAAGTGATGCCCCCATTTATGATTTATATGGAGGAAGCAATGATGACGCACCTATGGAAGAAGATGATGAGGGAAAGATAGGCCCAAATGATAAATGAAGTTGTGAAATCAACTTGCTTGAGGCGCCCATCTTTGAGAAGTTTGAAGTTAGGCTCGAGGAAGAGGAGGAATGCCTTCATGAGAACTTTTTCAAACCCACTATGGAGCCCATGATACTTGGAGATGACATTATGGACTTTCTCATGAAAGTCAAATCATCGTACAAGAATTACTTAGTTGAGAAGCTCAAAGAGAAGGCTAAGAAGGAGTCTACATGTGGAAATTTGGCACCCACTATCCCAACTCCTAAAACACCCCATCATCAATGCCATGGAAGTTCACCTTCTATTCTTGGAAAATCACCTAGTCCAAGTATTTTCGTCATCAACTTTGGAAGAAATAGGAGCAACCGGAAAATCCCCAATGATAAGAATCTCAAGTTTGCTAGTTTTAAGAGCCGGGAAGGCCATCAGGACAAAGCAAAGAAGAAGGGGAAGGAGTTTAAAGGGAGGTCCCTCATGGATTAGCCCTACTCTATTTTGCAATGTTTCAAAACATACTCATGCTTACTTGAGGACCATGCACAAGCTTTTGACCAACTTTTAAGGGCCTTGAGCTCTATGGACAACAGATTTCAACATTTCAAACTAGTTTGGTAGAGTCCTATCTTAAACCACCATTTGTAACATATTCCTTTCTACGAGTTTGCATTGTATAATATTAAACATACTTTTAGATTACTTGCATATTCTTCACATGATATTTGTGAGGGAGGGTTCTGTATCCATTCTTTGAGGAAATTTTCAGAAATTGATGATGAGAGGAAGCACAAAAGAGTGAAAGGGAAAGGATTAGCATGAAACTTTTGAAAGGTTGACAAGGAGCAGTTCAGGATGCACGTCCCGACATTAGCCTGCTCGTCCCGAGTTGTGCGTCAAGCAAAAAAAATTACTGTCATAAGATCTGCGCGACTTGGAGTCAAGATGCACGTCCCAGAATCAGGACGCTCGTCCTAAACCGAACATTGAGCAATATTTTTCTTGGATGAAAATATGGGCAGATTTTTCAGAAGACGCGCATCCCAGATAAAGATCCGCTCGAGCTAAACCCAAGACGCTCATCCTGACCTATATTCAAAAGAAGAAGACCAGTTGGGAGAGAATCCGCGAGTCCCCTAGGTAGGATGCCCGTACAACTTCTTCAGGACAATCGAGCCGCAACCAAGACGCACAGATTGCAACGGGTAAATGACTGGGTTACAATTTGGTATGCCCGAGCCCAACCCTAGCCCGCTCGTCCCAGAACTCCTTCTTTGATATAAACACCTTCCCCACCATCCCTATTTCCTTATCTTATAAATTGAAAACCAAATCTAATCATCCTCCTCACAAAATCTCCACAAAAACCCCATCACAAATTGAACAAATCCCTACCAACCACATCAAGAAATGATGAATCTAAGGAGTAAAATCAAGAAAGCCACCGAGTTCGCGCTTAACATCGCAAGGGTGCTACTTCATCCACCTCACGAGAGGCAAGAGGTCAAGAGAATGTAATGCTACAAGGTATTCCACAACTTGAGTATTTCCCGCAGGTAATCTTCACCAAGGATGAACACCGCCAACTATTTGATCAACTGCTAGGTAAGGACTATGAACCTACTCAATTCATTGATCTTAATGCATTAGAAATACTTGGCATAAGGCACCAAACGGAGGTATTCTTCAATGGCTTGGGTCTTGAGAAAATGTTCTACGCCCATGAGGACATTTACCTGAGTATCACGCTAGAGTTTTTGTGTAGTCTCCGGGTAGTCAGCAATCGGCGAAAAGATGTTGGTTTGGTGTTCCGTCTTTGCAATAGAGACCATAGGTTGACTCTAGACCAATTTGCAAATATTTTTGGTCTTGAAGTACAAAGGGATGACACTGATAAGCCCTCCGACTTTAGTGTTAACCACCTTTGGGTGGCTATTTCTGGAAGAGAACTTCATTCCTATAAGCAATGTTATACCTTTGCAATCCAACATCCGGTGATTAGGATTACTGAGAGATTTATGGTCGGGACTATCAATGGAAGGCTAGAGCAAGATAGGTGCACCCTTCTCGACTTGACCTTTCTAGAGTCATACGTGAATGTGCAAGGGACAAGGCCCTACAATTTAAAGACACCCCTTGAGATACTTATATGGTTCAATGACTTTGCATAAGGGAACACTAATATAAAAACCTTTGTGATGGGAGTCCTAATTACAATTTTGGCCAATGAACTTTGCCCCGGGTCACTCCTATGCTTTATCTATATCTTTTGAGGAGTATTTTCAGTTCGGTTTGGTGATTTTTGTGCCAAATGAAGGGCATTATGCTTATTTCATAATTGAGTTGGAAATGGATGTTGTCATATGGTTTTGTTTAGGTACTAGCTTGACCGCCTATACCTCCACATTCCCATAAATGTTTTGCCTTTTCTTACCCATTGCCTCACTTTACCATATTTTTGTAAGCTCTCGGCTGTGACAGGACCTTGTTTGGTTGGAATGTGTGTAAGGTAGCTAGAATTGTCTATCATATTAGTTGCATGCATGTTTATGTGGGTCGTAGTCTCGGTGAGCGCCTATATTTCTTTCTCTCTTACATATATATGTTCACCCTTTGCTTCATGAGAGAAGAGTGACCAGTGAGAGACCATTATTAAAGGTCTTGCAAGGTCGACGGTTCAGCTTTATTATAAACATCCTACAACTCGTTTGCATTTAACTGTTTTGCTATAAGTGTTAGTTTGCTTGCATTAAATTGGTTTAAGTGGGCATTTGTAACTAGCTATGAGTTATCTTTTCCGTTCCATTAGTTTGCATTTAGTTTACTCGAGGACGAGTAAAGGTTTGGTTTGGGGAGATTTAATACGTGCATTTTATATAGTCTTTTTAGGCCTTTTCGTGCACATATTTCCATGCTTTTATCGTAGTTTATGCTACGAAATGCCTCGAATATGCTACTTTGGTTTGTTTTGTCTTATTTGCAGGAATGAACCATAAAGTAGTGAAATCAAGCCTTTTACCCTCCGTTTAGCATGAATTTGGAGGAAGAGTGAATTTGGAGTGGGAATATAGCTATTTTGAGATGCGCAAAGAAGAAAGATAGCTAGGCGAGCAAAGGAAGAACTTCAAATTGCTAGTGCCTGCTTTGGAGAGCCATATCTCGAGTTCTACAATAGATATTCAGGTGATTATAATTGGAGATGAAATCTTGTCCTCTTAGCTTTCCAACGCCACCGGAATCGCCCTGTTTGCCCAAGTAACGAAGAAATGGCAGCCGTTTGAAGTTCGGTCGCAAAAGTGAAAGCTATTCTTTGGAAAGTACTCGATCGAGTAGAATTTTGTTCGATCGAGTCGTTTTTCTACTCGATCGAGTAGTTGCATTTATTGATTTACTCGATCGAGTAGATTTTCTACTCGATCGAGTGGTTTAAGCTTTAGTTTACTCAATCGAGTGTTTTTAAATCACTCGATCGAGTGGTTTCTCTTACGGGCTTGGGCTTTTAGCTTAAATCCGTCATTAGGTTGAATAAAATCCTATTTTTCTTATGAATAGGAAGGGGAGACGTCATTTGTAACTCTCCCACACACAATACACTGTTACTTTGCTACTGTTACTTTCTTTCCGGATTTATTTCAGTAATTACTTCTTTCCCTTTCTTTTCCTCCTTAATTTATGTTTATGTTTATTACTTCTTCTCTATTTCTTGTTCGTGCTTATTTAGTTATGTCTAGCTAATTCCTTTAATATGTTAGGACTAGGGAAACCGTGGTAGCAATATGTTAGGTTCGACATGATTAGATTAGTTTTGCGACAAGAATTGTATTAAGCAATATAATTGTGATTAGGTTGAATGAATGCATGCAGGAGACCGATTTATTTAGTTACCCCCGACCTGGATCGAAAGATTGGAAGGGAAGGCTTGCTTAATTACAATAGGTGATACCTAATTAGGACGAAAGCTAAGTTAGGGAGACCCTAGGGCGATTAGAGACCGAAAGGGTATAATCGTAGGTTTAAGGACCGAAAGGTGACGACCTCGCTCTTCTTATCAATAATTTAATCGACTCAGTTGACCCGATAGTGTAGCTGCCACGGTAGACCGATTCCTAGCATATTTATCTCTTTTATCTGATTTACCCTTGTATTTCATCATTATTTTCTCTTGCTTTTATTTCTCTTGCCTTAGTCTCTTAGTTTAGTTAAAACAATCAAAACCCCCAATTGTGACATTAGACAGACCGAAGTAGACAAGTGAATAGTGACCGCGTCCCTGTGGAGATCGACCCTACTTATCGCTAGCTCTTGTTAGTTATACTTAGGTAATATATTTTTGGTACAGAAACGACCGTATCAACAAGGTTCTTTGTCGCTTCAACATGGACCAGTCTAAGAGAGGCATAATTTCCATGGGTAGTGGGATAATTTTGAGCAAGTCTCAATCACCCACCGAACCTGAAGATGTTGAACGCATAAAGTTGATTCCCTATGGTTCCGCTGTTCGATCAATCATGTATGCCATGATATGCACTCGTTCAGATGCCTCGTATGCTTTAAGCATGACAAGTAGATATCAAGAAAAACTAGGTGACAGTCACTGGATAGCTGTTAAGAACATCCTTAAATACTTACAAAGGACTAAGGATTCTATCTTAGTGTTTGGAGGTGACTCCGAGCTATGTGTTAAGGGTTACACAGACTCGAGCTTTCAAATAGATAGAGATGACATGAAATCCCAAGGTGGGTATGTTTTAATCCTCAATGGTGGTGCTGTAAGCTGGAGAAGCTTCAAGGAAGCTGTGATTGCGGATTCTACTACGGAGACTGAGTACGTTGCAGCATCAGAAGCTGCCAAGGAAGCCGCGTGGATTAGGCAATTCATGAAAGGGCTAAAGGTAGTTCCTACAGCCAAGGATCCCATTACTCTCTATTGTGACAACAATGGAACAATCTTCCAAGCTAGAGAGCCCAAGTCTAGTAATAGATCTAGACATGTACTCAGAAAATTTCATATTATTAGAGATTTTATTGAAAGAAAGGAAATTGCGATTTGTAAGGTTGTGACAGATGATAACTTGGCTGATCCTCTTACTAAGCCTTTATCACAGGCTAAACACGGTGGACATATGGTTTCCATGAGGCTTAAATGTATGCCAAATTTGTACTAGATTATTTGATATGAAATAAAATGTTGTTTTATTTGTTCATATATGATAATCGCATTTGTCTTTTAAATTTATTTTTAATTACTTTATCATATCCAAATGGGTTGTTGAGACAATATTGAACCCCCTTAAAGTGAACTAGTTTGACATAGTAATCGCCCATAGTTATTATATGAGGTGACATCTCGAAGTAACTTGAGTGTGATGTGATTGATGGCAAGTTCAAATACCATAGAGTCATGAGAGATGACTAGTCGATCACATAGGCAGACTGTATGGGACACTCTGTCGGGCTTATGACCACTTATAGAGTTCTGGAAATTTTTATAGCCTTGTAGAACGAGCGTTGTCGACGGAGTATTTTATTAATTTAAATGATATTTAAATTAAAGCTTTTTTAAGGTGAATTCATTTTACTTTATTTTGAGTTTATTTTCTAAAGTTTATTTTATTGAAAATAAAATAAATATTTGATTTGAAAAATCATTTTATGAGTATATTTGATTTGAAAAATCATTTATTTTAATGTGTTAATCGATTTGAAAAATCGAATTTGAAAATCGAAAACTCGTTTTAACCACACGTTTTGGAGCTCGATTGTAGCTCGGTTTTTGAGCCCGTTTTCTTTACGAGTTGGCACGAATATCGAGTACACTAACCAACCTAGGCCTCTACCCATCCAACCCCAGTTCGAACCCCCATACCCACGTCCCAAATCTCGCCCCAAACATACACAAAGCAGCTCAACTACTTCCCCTTACCCGCGTTAGCTCGACCCTTCCTCCAACCCGTTTTGTGTGCTTCAAAGCTTGACCCAAACCCGCCACAACCAACCTAATTCCTGCTCCACATTACCCACAATAACCCATCACCCAAACCCACCACGAAACCCATCCAATTCCCGTCCCAAACACCCAATAAACAGCCCGCAAATAACAAGCAGCCCCCCCTGTTTTGCGTGCTCAAACCCGAGTTCAAAACCCGCTCCAAACACCACTCAAACCCGTGCCCATTAACCCTAAACCATACCCTAGTATCCTACCCATATTACCTTAGCTTAACCACCAAGCAAACCCCCCATACAAACCCTAAAAACCCCACGAAATAGCTGATAGACAACAGCTATGCGAAACAGGCCCGACTGCTTGTTGCCCTACTTCTACTCTTCGAAACTCCTTATAAATACCCCCCCCCCCCTTTACCATACATTCATTCATCTAAGTTCCCCATACATACTACCGTCACTTACAAGCTTTAAACTCCAGAAGCAAACCCTAATTGCCTCTCAAAAACCCTCGACAAATCCGACATACAAAACTGAGAATCAGTTTGTGTGTCCTCTTTGAAACCCTTCGTTCAACCCTCAAACCTCCATTAAAATTCGAGTTTCTTGTTCCTAATTAACAAAATAACATCCATATACATCTTATACAAAGATTCACGAGCCAAATTGACCTTGAGAGTACACGAATCCCCTCGAAAAACCGAGTGACATACACTCTGTTTTCACTGCTTTTCCTGTCTGTCCAGTTCTGTTTGTTGTCGTTTTTCGTGCCCAATAACTCAGAACGAGCGTGTTTTGTTTTAAGATCTTTGTTCTCCTCTCTTTCTAGTTTTCAAAACATCTTTTAAATCTATTTTTCACCGTGAAACGAGTGATAAATTACAGTTTGAAAGTTGCTGTCCAGATTTGCAAAAAAACGTGTTGTTGCTTTGTTCCTTCGTCGACGACGGCCTCTCGAGATAAAATCTACGATCGATTATGACCCAAGATGGTGTCAAGGATACATGTAGGTTGAGGGTGCATCAAATCCTCCTCTTCTCCCTTTTATTTCGTTCTTTTTATGTTTGTTTTTTATTGTTTCGTTTTACATTGTTTATCGTTTTGTTTATCGTTTGATATCGTTAACTATGAAACTAGTTTAGTCCGAGTATGAGTTAAAGTACCACCATGAACACCCGCGTTGACTTGAGATGGGAAAGAAATCCGCCACATCGGTCGGTCGTATCCCCCGTCTCACTTACATATCCTCGTGTTCAAGGTAGGGCATTAATAAAAGGAATTCTAACTTCGTTCCTCGTTTTTGACCCCTCGTTTGTTTCGTTCAATTCGACCTACCCTAGGACCCTTCGCATGTTAGTTCGACCTCTGATTGTTAACATATGACTTAATTTGACGACTTTAGATCGATTAAATAACCTAATTAGACATGTTAGGGTGCTTCGACACAAGCATTAAAATCGATCAACAATTCTATAACTTAATTGAACGCATCTCTCTTTTCACTCGATTTCTCGCTAGCATAGGAGTGCGTGATTAGCACCTTCCTATTAACACTCGATGAGTAGCTTTAATATCGTAACTTCGTGACCTAATTCGACCCCTTTAGGCCATGTAGAATACACATTCGCCTGATATCTTCTCAATCGATCAAACTCGTTTTCTAACTCGTTTCACAATCATTTGATCTAACTAATGAACCTAACCTAGGAACTAGGGTGGCCGTGGCTTGGCCGTGAGGGTGGCCGTATCTTTTGTCTTTCTTGCTTCGTTTTTTTATACCATTTGTTCTTTGTTGTTTCGTAGCTTGTAATTTATAGTTTGTTCATCGAGTTGTAATTTTCAAGTTTGTTTTACTTTTATCGAGTCAAAAGCTTCTTCAAAAACCTTAGTCTTATTTTGTTAGATGGTTGTGCTCCAATTCGTGTAAGAGCGTAGTAAATCGCATGTTGTTTAAAGCGACATGGCCCGATTTATGCTAATGCATGCTTTGGTGTGTGGCCCTATGTCTAATTCGATAGGATTAAGTGAAAGCACGCATTACGAGGAGTGACCCAAGGCCGTGAGTCATGTAAGCCGTGGGCCACCCCCCTTGTGCACGTTTCCCTAGGCCGAATTGGCCGTGTAATGTGTCGTGTATGGTTTTGTGTATAGCGTTGTATTTTAGATCGAGTTGTATCTTTAATTTCTCGTTGTGTCGGCATGAAATGCCTGGGTTGTAATAGGATAGATCCCAACGGCTCCCCCATTCCTCCTAAGCCTTGTTTTCTTTGTTTTGTATGTTGTTAGATCAATCAACCCACATGCTAAATTACAACTTTGACAAAGTTAGTTTAGTTGCATCTAAATCAACATAGAAGCTTCACATGTTAGGGTTTTTAAAACGATGTTTGCATATCATATATCGTAGTAACTATGACCTTGTTTGAAATCCGACACTTGACTTAGTAGAGGCCGTTATTGACGGGCGGGGTTAGGTGTCCTTATGGGCTTCCTAACACGTACCCTCACCCCTTACTCAAGATCTATGGTTTGCGGATCCGTCTAAATACCATTGGATTACGAGAGTCATTCAAATCGAGTGATATAGGGTACAAGTCTTTATCTTTAATCACTCGTAGTGGATTGGCTTTATGCTTTTCGATGAAAGGTGTAAAGTTGACTTGAACGGTTCCAAGTTCCCATAAAACTTGGTAGCGACTCTAATTTGTCTTAATTCGATTCGAAAGAACCTCGAGTCGATTATGCCTAGTGTGGATCCCGCAGACGCAGTTCCCGAGGGCCTTGTCCACAGTTTGGCGACTCCGCTGGGGAAAAGAGGACTAGTTACACTTTGTTTCTAGGGTCTTTTCCTCCGAGGTGAAACTTGAAAAGAAAGTATTGGAAAGTAAAACATTACTCATAGTGCTACGAATCATGCATAAACCCTTAAGGACTTTCCCGGGCCGTCCCAGCATTTCTTTGTGATGCGTGGGGGGCGACGTCCCAATATGCCAGGAACTCGCACATTGCTTGCTTCCGATCCGCCTCGTCGTGGTTCTTGATGGTGGGGATGCTCTTATAGGTACTCTACCTAAAGGCCCTTGCTCTATAAGACCCAAAAAGGATGGAGGGCATAGACCTTCTTGTAGAAGACTTGCCGAGACTTAGAGATGTCTAGGAGCATACATCCTTATAACATGAGAATGACAATGTGCGAAATGAATTTCCCGAGTCTTTTCAAAACTTTCCGTATCAATTTCAAAACCGAACTTTTGGACAACTTACTTTAAAAATAGCATGGTTTTAAAAACGCGGAATGCTGCCCAAGTAGGACAAGATTTTTCGGCCCAAAATAAGCTTTTATAGCCGGCATGCTGCCCATTTCAAATCTCATTTTCAAATCGATTTTTCGTTTTTTTTCAAATTCAATCCAAAATATTTCTCGAGCCTTAACCAAGCATGAAATGCGTCGAGTCGTGTCCGAGTCCTGGCCGTGTTTGGCTAGGCATGTTTCGTTCTAAGAGTCTAGAACCCGACCTTGTTGGGTCTCCCAAGCTCACCTCTTAGGATTCGACTCATGTTGGTCCACCATTTTGTCTAGGATAGTCCACAGAAACGTCCAAGCTAGGCCATTGTGGACGTTTCATACGAACCTATGGGCTATGTTAGTCCAATCACGGGTTTAGTCACACCGAGTCCGGTTTAGTACCGAATTATGGTGATTCGGGTCGTGTCGTTTTGTCGAGTCAAAATAAATCAAGGTCTAAATCCAACCGTGAGTCGAACCTTTTGGTTAATCAGTCTCAAGTCGAGTCTTTGTTTGAGTCAAAGTGGTGTCGTGTCCTTAAGTGTGCAGGGGCTCTTACATTTGAATATTGACTCAATTCGGAGTTTTCTTGTAGAAAGGCCGCCAAAAACCCGACTTCAAGCAATGGAAGATGTTGTTAACAAACTCACTGAGGCCGTGAACCTCATGATGGCCAGAATGGATGTGATCGAATCCAAGCTGGGTGAAGATTCCTCTTCATCTAACCCACCTCTGACTGATCTGGAGAAACTGTTCAAGTTCATTAAGGACCGTCTGAAACTCTCCTAGGGGAAGAACATCCATTACGAAAATGCTAGGGCCTATGCCCCAATTCAGGATAAGTTGCCCACAAACATGGTACTCACTGATATCCCAAAGTTTAAGGACACAAAAGATCCAGTCCACCATGTTAAGGCCTATAAGGGGTACTTAGCACTGAAGGGAGTTCCTGCTGACATGTTCTCTGAAAGTTTCGCTCAATCTCTGGATGAACACCCGAAGGCGTGGTTCTACAATCTGGACCTTAAGAACTTCCCCACTTTCGAAGATATTACGGTGGAGTTATGCAAGCACTATGCTGATAATGTTGAGATTCAAACCAACATAAGAACATTGGAGGTGATGACACAGAAAGAAAAAGAAGGCTTTACTGAATTCCTTGCAAGATGGCGCGCTGAAACCGTGAAATTAGCCAGAAAACCTGATGAAGTTGAAATGGTAGATAAGTTCGTAAATAATCTATGACCTATTTACCGCAATGCTCTGAAATACCAGAATTTTGGCTCTTTCAAAGAATTGATAAGAATCGGGATAAAGGTAGAAGATGATGTCATAAGGGCAGAGGCTGAAAGGCCGAAAGGGTACCAAGGGGCCTAATCGTCTAAGGGCAAGGCCCCAGCAACGGCCCATATTGATGAAGCCATCAATCTCTTAGAAGGGCAATCGAAGAAGTCGCATCACCGAACACCTAGGGCATTCATCGATATCGGATGCACTTATACATACTCTCTCCAAAGGCTCATAGCCCAAGGAAAGCTGAAGACTATTGGTCCAACTCCGGACCCACCCGCTGATCAACAAGGTAAATGGTATAAACCAAATGCCTACTGTGCCTTTCATCAAGGGAAAGGCCATGATACTGAAAGGTGCTTTAGACTGAAGCACGAAATCCAAGACATGATTGAGAATGGAACACTCCTGATCCCAACTGTTAAACCCAATAACATCACCAATCCATTTGGCGATCACGCCAACTTTGTTTCTGTCAAAGACAATGTCGATTATTCCCATCTTATCCGCCCATGTCACTTGAAAGGGATGTTTATCGGGAAAATATTTTTGGATTGCTCTGAATTCTTGCCAAACCCGAAGAATGAAATTCAAGTCGGGAGTCTTGCTCTAGAATGTACTCTTCTCATTAACGAAGTTAATAAAAGACAATTCGATTCACCAACCTCCATCACTAGCGTAGATCCTCATAGGACTACCTCGGGATGGAGGCAAACCATCACAGGGATCAAGGACAAGAGCCGAGCATCTAAGTTGACAACTGAACAAGGGAAAGCTCAAAACTAGATTTGAAAATTATGAGTCGGATCTGTTTTCTTTTCTTAGTCGAGTCGAGTCTAGGACTTTCTTTTCTTGAAGTTGAGTCGTTTGTTCCGCGATGACCTAGGGTGTGTCCTAGGAATCGTTCTTTCGAGTCTGTTAAGCTTTTGTCATTCCAATAAAAAGTTGCAGTTTCGTTTCCAAATATGTCTTGTTTCCAATCCTCAATCATTCTGAAAGCATGATAAAATGCACAACACACTCAAAGAGATCCCTAGGGTAGAAATATGTCCCGTTTCATAATGTAAGGTACACTAGGATCCCGTGTTTGATTCCTTTACCTATTCCATGTCTGGCGGTAGAAAACCTCCATCAGAACCAGTGCTTATTACAAGCCTTTAGATGATTCTATGATGAACCCGGACTAGCTCCTGGTTTCCCTATCGATGATGGAAGGCAAGCTCATCCCCACAAAATCATCCCCTCTCGAAGAGAGAAGATATCAACCCGTTCTAACAAGGAATTGTTAATTCTAACCCAATTTAGTTGGCGAAGCCCAAATTTAAGGTGTATCCGTTTGTGGCTAAGGGAATGAATAGAAAACCATTTTCAAGAAGAGAAGAAAAAAAAGGTGAAAAAGAATGAAAAGATTAGAAAAAAAAAGGACGGAAAAAAAGCAAAAGAAAAAAAATGAAAAAAGATGAAAGAAAAAGAGAAAAGAAAAAAGATGTTGAAGTTATTGCAGAATGCTTTTGGTTGAATGTCGAAGTTACAGAAGCCAGAAGTCAACTCAAGTACCCATAGATGAAGTTCAATGGGCGAAGCCCAAAAGCTTAAGTAGTAACCTCTTTACCCTCTAAGTCCTTCCTGAGACAGTTCCAAGGGGATAGTCGGGAATTTTGAGAATCATTCCGCTTGTGTTGTTATACCTAGCCTTTAGGGTCCAGACATGGAAATTTGAACCCACATCATTTTCCAACCCATTTGCACTCGGGTTTCATCAAACCCGAGACACCATTTCCAAACACATCAGAAGCCATAGCCCTTAGCCTTAGCACCACAAAACGAACTTTCAGAATGATGGTTTACCTTGCGAACCTTTTTTTTTACCAAGCTCCACATCCCAAAGAATCACAACCTTTTGTACCAACCCTAGACACGGGATACAACGGTACCTTACAGGCTAGAATGGGATACGACATGATACCTTACGTGAAACCTTCGAGTGTGTACACACAATCAAAATGCCACGTTTATGCACCTTGATCGAACTACGTCGGATTTGATTTCGCTCCACGCGAATACGTAGGCAGTCCTTCTGAACAAGGGATTCAATCTACTCATCAACCAAGTTGTCATCTTGTCGGTTTCTTACGGGTCTTAACCAAGTCGAAATGAAGCCACCTTTGTTTGAGTCGGTCTTAGCACTCGATGTAGGCTAGGATAAGGATATAGGTTCAGATGAGTAGTGTCAAGTCTCGGAATGAGCTTTGTCTAACGGTGTAGGCAAAGATGCTCAGTCAGATAGATGTGGGTTTTTGTTGGGAACAGAAAATATGAAAAACCCGCTGAAAAGAAAGAAGGCGTGGAAGAAAAATAGTAAAAGCCCGTTGAAAAGAAAGAAGGCGGTGGCAAGAAATGATGAATACTCGCTGAAAAGAAAGGAGGCGAGGAGAAGAGAGGCAGAATGTTCCCAACAAGAGTGATGTGTGATGTCCAATTGTTCTCATAAAATAAGTCTGTGTCTAGTGTCTTGGCGAAGCCAACATTGTTGCTCCGTGAGTTTATTCCACCTATGTCAATGCCAAGTGATCTTGATTCCCATGTGCCCTCGGGAGCACGCCCATGCCATACGATATCTCCGTCCCAAGTTCGACGACCTTGTGATTCTCATTTGCCGTCTTTTGGCGCCGGAACGACCAATTTACATTTCTACCCCCAACAAGTCATTAATTGAATTAAAACCCGTGCACACTTACGGTTTTATTTTCTTTTTTGTTTTACGGTAGCGGGCTACGCCCACGTAATTTACGGGTCATACAGAGTGTCTGAGTCATATTTCCTGCTCACCTATCAAGGTTCAATTTCAAAATGCCAAATGTTTCAGAATTCCGAAATTTCAAAAACTTTTTGCATCAAATTTTGGGTCGACGACCCAACATCCAAGGGATTCTTTTCAAATTCAAAATTTGGGTCGATGGCCCAATTATTCAAAATTTTCAACTTGTTCAAATTTCGGGTCGATAACCCAGTCATTCAAATTTAATTTTAGGCCGACGACCCAGCATTCCAACACTTCAACTTCAAACCTCGGGTCGATGGCCCAACATGCTAAGTGATGTCAAAATTCAAAATTCGGGTCGATGGCCCAATTATTCAAGACTTTCAACGTGTTCAATTTTCGGGTCGATGACCCAATCTTTTAAATGATCCAATTTTAAGGTCGATGATCCAAATGTGCTTATGTGATGATTATTGCTTGTACATTTTCTATGTTTCAAATATAGCAGGATATGTTTCAACTGGGGGCTCTAAAGTCTTCAACTTTAGAGCCATCACAAACTGGGGGCTCTGAAGTCGTGGGCTTCAGAGACTATTATCAAGATGTAAAGGATGATATCCACCAAGAATTCAATTCAATACAAGAGTACGAAATGGAAGAAATCCGTAGCTGAAAGCAAATGATGAATTTCGGACAAGTGCCAGCAGATGATAAATTTTGGGCAAGTGTCAGCAGATGATGAATTTTGGACGAACGCCAGCAGATGATAAACTTTGGGCATGTGTTAGCAGTTGCCGAACTACGACGCGGGTTTGATACCGTCAGAAACGGATACGTAGGCGCCCGAGGATAAGGCTCAACCCACCATTTATGAAATTTATGGGTCGATGACCAACGATGATAATTCGACGCAACAGAAGCAAGAGTTAATCCCCGACGAAGTTTCAGGTATGATCTCTTCTTATGGCTGGCGAGCTTATATACGCAAGTCTAATGGACTATAAACGACCCGCGGAATCCTCAGGTCGAAAGGGACCTGGGGTATACTATGACTTTCGCCTTGTCCAAGCCTCAGTCAAAGTGGGGGCTCTGTAGATACCCGTATCCGTCGATATTGGAATTTATAGAGAACCCGACAAACACCCGATGATGATAGGACACATGTATTTATTAGTTGTCATTGTCATTATTTGGGTTCGTTTTACGATGTAGAATGAGCGCTGTCGACGGAGTATTTTATTAATTTAAGTGATATTTAAATTAAAGCTTTTTTAAGGTGAATTCATTTTACTTTATTTTGAGTTTATTTTCTAAAGTTTATTTTATTGAAAATAAAATAAATATTTGATTTGAAAAATCATTTTATGAGTATATTTGATTTGAAAAATCATTTATTTTAATGTGTTAATCGATTTGAAAAATCGAATTTGAAAATCGAAAACTCGTTTTAACCACACGTTTTGGAGCTCGATTGTAGCTCGGTTTTTGAGCCCGTTTTCTTTACGAGTTGGCACGAATCTCGAGTACACTAACCAACCTAGGCCTCTACCCATCCAACCCCAGTTCGAACCCCCATACCCACGTCCCAAGTCTCGCCCCAAACATACACAAAGCAGCCCAACTACTTCCCCTTACCCGCGTTAGCTCGAGCCTTCCTCCAACCCGTTTTGTGTGCTTCAACGCTTGACCCAAACCCGCCACAACCAGCCCAATTCCTGCTCCACATTACCCACAATAACCCATCACCCAAACCCACCACGAAACCCATCCAATTCCCATCCCAAACACCCAATAAACAGCCCGCAAATAACAAGCAGCCCCCCTGTTTTGCGTGCTCAAACCCGAGTTCAAAACCCGCTCCAAACACCACTCAAACCCGTGCCCATTAACCCCCCATACAAACCCTAAAAACCCCACGAAATAGCTGATGGACAGCAGCTATGCGAAACAGGCCCGACTGCTTGTTGCCCTACTTCTACTCTTCGAAAATCCTTATAAATACCCCCCCTTTACCATACATTCATTCCTCTAAGTTCTCCATACATACTACCGTCACTTACAAGCTTTAAACTCCAGAAACAAACCCTAATTGCCTCTCAAAAAGCCTCGACAAAACCGACATACAAAACTGAGAATCAGTTTGTGTGTCCTCTTTGGAACCCTTCGTTCAACCCTCAAACCTCCATTAAAATTCGAGTTTCTTATTCTTAATTAACCACATAACATCCATATACATCTTAGAAAAAGATTCACGAGCCAAATTGACCTTGAGAGTACACGAATCCCCTCGAAAAACCGAGTGGCATACACTCTGTTTTCGCGGCTTTTCCTGTCTGTCCAGTTCTGTTTGTGCTCGTTTTTCGTGCCCAATAACTCAGAACGAGCATGTTTTGTTTTAAGATCTTTGTTCTCCTCTCTTTCTAGTTTTCAAAACATCTTTTAAATCTAATTTTCACCGTGAAACGAGTGTGAAAATGCAGTTTGAAAGTTGCTGTCCAGATTTGCAAAAAAACGTGTTGTTGCTTTGTTCCTTCGTCGACGACGGCCTCTCGAGATAAAATATACGATCGATTACGACCCAAGACGGTGTCAACGATACATGAAGGTTGAGGGTGCATCAAATCCTCCTCTTCTCCCTTTTATTTCGTTCTTTTTATGTTTGTTTTTTATTGTTTCGTTTTACATTGTTTATCGTTTGATATCGTTAACTATGAAACTAGTTTAGTCCGAGTATGAGTTAAAGTACCACCATGAACACCCGCGTTGAATTGAGATGGGAAATAAATCTGCCACATCGGTCGGTCGTATCCCCCGTCTCACTTACATATCCTCGTGTTCAAGGTAGGGCATTAATAAAAGGAATTCTAACTTCGTTCCTCGTTTTTGACCCCTCGTTTGTTTCGTTCAATTCGACCTACCCTAGGACCCTTCGCATGTTAGTTCGACCTCTGATTGTTAACATATGACTTAATTAGACGACTTTAGATCGATTAAATAACCTAATTAGACATGTTAGGGTGCTTCGACACAAGCATTAAAATCGATCAACAATTCTATAACTTAATTGAACGCATCTCTCTTTTCACTCGATTTCTCGCTAGCATAGGAGTGCGTGATTAGCACCTTCCTATTAACACTCGATGAGTAGCGTTAATATCGTAACTTCGTGACCTAATTCGACCCCTTTAGGCCGTGTAGAATACACATTCGCGTGATATCTTCTCAATCGATCAACGTCGTTTTCTAACTTGTTTTCTAACTCGTTTTCTAACTCGTTTCACAATCATTTGATCTAACTAATGAACCTAACCTAGGAACTAGGGTGGCCGTGGCTTGGCCGTGAGGGTGGCCGTATCTTTTGTCTTTCTTGCTTCGTTTTTTTATACCATTTGTTCTTTGTTGTTTCGTAGCTTGGAATTTATAGTTTGTTCATCGAGTTGTAATTTTCAAGTTTGTTTTACTTTTATCGAGTCAAAAGCTTCTTCAAAAACCTTAGTCTTATTTGGTTAGATGGTTGTGCTCCAATTCGTGTAAGAGCGTAGTAAATCGCATGTTGTTTAAAGCGACATGGCCCGATTTATGCTAATGCATGCTTTGGTGTGTGGCCCTATGTCTAATTCGATAGGATTAAGTGAAAGCATGCATTACGAGGAGTGACCCAAGGCCGTGAGTCATTTAAGCCGTGGGCCACCCCCCTTGTGCACGTTTCCCTAGGCCGAATTGGCCGTGTAATGTGTCGTGTATGGTTTTGTGTATAACGTTGTATTTTAGATCGAGTTGTATCTTTAATTTCTCGTTGTGTCGGCATGAAATGTCTGGGTTGTAATAGGATATATCCCAACGGCTCCCCCATTCCCCCTAAGCCTTGTTTGCTTTGTTTTGTATGTTGTTAGATCAATCAACCCACATGCTAAATTACAACTTTGACAAAGTTAGTTTAGTTGCATCTAAATCAACATAGAAGCTTCACATGTTAGGGTTTTTAAAACGATGTTTGCATATCATATATCGTAGTAGCTATGACCTTGTTTGAAATCCGACACTTGACTTAGTAGAGGCCGTTATTGACGGGCGGGGTTAGGTGTCCTTATGGGCTTCCTAACACGTACCCTCACCCCTTACTCAAGATCTATGGTTTGCGGATCTGTCTAAATACCATTGGATTACGAGAGTCATTCAAATCGAGTGATATAGGGTACAAGTCTTTATCTTTAATCACTCGTAGTCGATTGGCTTTATGCTTTTCGATGAAAGGTGTAAAGTTGACTTGAACGGTTCCAAATTCCCATAAAACTTGGTGGCGACTCTAATTTGTCTTAATTCGATTCGAAAGAACCTCGAGTCGATTATGCCTAGTGTGGATCCCGCGGACGCAGTTCCCGAGGGCCTTGTCCACAAGCCTGGTCGTGGCTAGAGCTACTATAGTATTCTTATGAGTTGATTCTTTGACTAAAGACTATTTGCCTAAGATGGCACAATTTCAAATTGACTTTGATTTGTGTTCTAGGACCTTCGTAATTAGGGTCAAAAGGGCACATTTTGGATTATAATGAGCTGTGACTATTCGAAGGGAAAAGTGCAATAGGAACTGTCCACCCAAGTCAGGGTTATCTTATATCTCAAGGCCACTCAGGGAGTAATAAACTGGAAATGCGTGGCCACGCTCGGAAGGTATCTACGGTAGATAATTCCGGTCAGACAGTTATTCTCCAGATCGAGAAAACAACTCATGATATGATCAAATGCAAGGACAACCTGCAAGACACCTTGCATTGAGTGGGAGATAGTAATAGGACAGGAGAATTGGTAAGGCACACTTGTCTCGGACAGGTGGGAGATTGTTGGAGTATGTGTCCTCGACAATAATGCGATCACATGGTTAAATCTCATAATAAGAATACATGAGGGAATGTAATATTTTATTGACAACTGATCCACATTAATCAGTAATGGTTGGCTGACTAGAGTTTGACATTACTGTCGTATGACGGTGGTGATCGGTTGATCCCCTAAGGTCATACCTCTAGGGTAACACTCTTAATTGATCTATTAATTAATTGTATAATGATACAAGTTAATTAATCCTTTAAAATCGAAAATGTGTTTTATTTCTTAAACTTTATTATTGTTTATTGAAACAATTATAAATAGAATGAATAATGTATTATAATTAGAAGGTATTGTGAATTATAATTAAATGGCCCTTTTAAGTATAAGTAATCATGTATTGCTATTTGTATTATTGTATGTGATTTATTTTGTATGTAATGATTTTTAATAAGTTAAAAATGCATTACATGGTCACATGTCTAGTAACATGTCACATATGTCACAAATTACAATTGACAAAATACAAACTTAAAATGGAATCCCATTTTACATATGGAAACCGGTTTTTCCATGGGTGAGGGGACAATTGTGCTTTTGTCTTAAATGTTTAAGACAAATTACTTAAGTTAGGGTTAGGCATGCTTAACCTACATATTCTTGTGAATAACAATTGATAGAAAACATGACCATGCATTGGCCTTGCTTCCCAAGACCATCCGCCCCCCTTCTCCACTTTTGACCATAAGAATTGTTTTTCTTATGGTAAAAATCATTCTAATGTTTCTCTCTTCTTGAGCACTCTAAAATTGTTTTGTGAGAGAAAATAAAACATCATTGAAATACTAATACTGAAATCAAATTACCAGCAGTAGTAATATAATTATATTAGTTATTTTAAAGGAACATATACTAAATTTCTAGTATCTAAATTAGTATATGTATTAAGGGTGATTATCTTGGTACAATTTCTTGAGGAGTAGATCCTACCATTGGGTCTAAATTCATCCTTGGAGCACTCGGATTTTTCGAAGACTAATTTGGTAGGAGACCAATTATTATAACCATGTGGCACCTCTTTGTAAGTTGATTGATTTCTTCTTATTTTGTCTTTTTGTTATGCATGTGATACGGTCGTTTCTGTACCAAAAATAAACCTAAAAACAACTAACAGAAGCTAGCAGCAAGTAGGGTCGATCTCCACTGGGAGGCTATTTTGCTAATTATCTGTTTAACTCAGTCTGTCAGGATGTCACAGAAATGGGGGTTTAAATGTGATTTTCTAAACTAAAGAGAATAAGGAGAAGAGAGTAAAAAGGAGGAAATGAACAGATAGAGAGAAATAGGTAAGACAGACGGTTCACCATAATCATCCGGTCAAGTAATCTAGGTCTCAGGTCAATGCAAATACGGTCTAAGGGGTAACTAACGTCACCTTTCGGTCCTTAATTCACCCTAAAGCGTAAACAGCTTAACTTTCGTCCTCACTGCAATACTCTATTGTTCGCTACTAGTCTCGCCTTTTCCAACCTTTCGGTCCAGGTCAAGGATCACTAAGAATTAAATGTCTAATTGCGTCGACTCAATCAGACAGATACAATTAACTGCAGCATTTAACCAACAAAGACAATACCAGCATTAACCTAGTAAATCGATTACTCTCCCTTCATATTATGGATCCCCTATAGTCTTAGTAGAGGGGAATTAGCTACTCATATTAATGCTAATAATAACAATAACATGAGAATTAAATAGAGTAGATGACATATTGTAGTTAATGGGGAAACTAACTAACATAAGCTAATAACTAATTAGAGATGCTAATCAAAGAGAAGAAACAAAGCATAGATTACTAGAGAGATTAAGGATTGGAAACAGAAATATTAAGGTTAAAGGAAGAGAGTTACAATCAAAATCTGAGAAAAGGAAAGAGAGAGCAGCCGCGCGAGAAGAACAAAAAAAAAAACAACGTGATAAAAGTCTGAGTCTCCTCCTGATGATCCCCAAGGAATGAATGATATCCTTATTAGGTCTAAACCACTCTTATTTATACTAAGTAGTATTATTATTAATCTAATTATTCTCGACTAAAATCTTCTCGCTGTAGCTAGTACTCGATCGACCATATATCTACTCGATCGAGTACTTTTCCTGCTTTGTGCACTGAACTTCAAACGGCCGCCATTTCTTCGTTACTTGGGCAAATAGGGCGATTCCGGTGGCGTTGGAAAGCTAAGAGGACAAAATTTCATCTCCAATTGGAACCACCTGAATATCTGTTGTCGAACTAGAGATATGGCTCTCCAAAGTAGGCACTAGCAATTTGAAGTTCTTCCTTTGCTCGCCTAGCTATCTTTCTTCTTTGCGCATCCCAAAATAGCTACATTCCCGCTCCAAATTCACACTTCCTCCAAATGCATGCTAAACGGACGGTAAAAGGCTCGATTTAGCTCCTCTTCGGTTAATTCCTGCAAATTACATAAAACGAACCAAAGTAGGATATTCGGGGGTATTTGTAGCTAGATGCTACATAAATAGTACAGAAATGTGTGTAAAAATGAGGTAAAAACCCTATATAAAAGACACGCATCAGCATGCATATGATCTAGTTAGTTTATGAATAAACTAAATTTTATTAAGTTATTAGAAGTGTCTAATAAGAGGTTTATGAATCTTTCAGTTAAACCTTGCATAGAGTTGAATAGGGAAAACCCAAGTCGACTTGTAGGTGATCTAAAGTCTTAACCGACTCAGCTTCGAGATGTAAGTTTCCCTAGGATTTGGTTTATCATGTATGTAGTTTAATAGGAAGAATTAAGTCGACTTGTAGGTGTTGTACAGTCACAACTGACTCAGCTCCGGGACCCAAATCTTCTTATGAATTATTTGACATAAACTAACTTGATTCCAACAATAATAAAATTGCGTGCATCTATATGACTCATTTATGATATCTTACCATGATTCCCTTATGATTCCATGACATCCTTGTAATACCCCGTTATTTCTTGTTATTAATGGTTATTTCTTGTTATTTATGATACAGTTTGGGTGATACATTTTGAGTATATTAATAATACATTTGGATACGGCGTTTTAAATATGTTTTGATCTCTGTTAAGTTTGTTGGTTTATGTTAGATGTTTTGTTGGGAGTCGTGGTTATTGGAATATATTGAGTGAACTTCGAGACGAAGTTCCTTTTAAGGAGGGAAGACTGTAATACTCTGTATTTTAGAGGATGGTCAAAGGTTTAGTCAACGATATTTAATTAAAATGTGATTAATAAAAATGGATATTTTATATTTTAATTATTATTAATTATTGAGACGTGTAATTATGAGACGGGAAATAATATTTAAATAATACATAATAATATATGACGGAGGATGTATACATATGACGCATACTAGTATAAATATATATATGGTGACGGTATTATATGGTATATAAGGTAACAAGTATTTTATATGGTATTAATACGGTAATAATATGGGATAATAATAATAGTATAATATTACCTAATAAGATAAGAAAAGTTCCTCCACCTACCTACTAGTATAAATAGGACCCTCTAGTTATTCTTTTGTTCACTTTTATTCACATAAATCACAATTAAAAGTAAGAGAGAAAAATAAGAAGAAGAGAGCTTTACATCTATCTTACAACCGTCTGAAGGTAACCGTCTCACAAACTATTTCTTATAATTAAATTATTAAAATAATATGTTGACTTGACCCAATACCCGACCTTGACCATTGACCCGACAACATAGAATGACGTTGACCACTCGTTGACCCATTGACCTGCGTTGACCGTACCATGAAATAATTAGGGCATAGGGCGTTTATTTGTTGTTTACATGGACCCGTCTTAAGAGACCCAGTACTCGACCCATGGACTATTTCGACCCGACTAACCTGGGGGTAGGGTTAGGGCGTGGTGTGGGGGTCGTGTTGTTGGTATTGTTGGTGGTGGTCAGGGCGGTAGTGGGTGGCGGCGTGCTGAATTGCAGGAAGGGTCAGGACTGTTGTGGCTATTTGAACCGAGAGAGAAGAGAGGGCATTGCGACCCGTTTACCAATTCAATCGGGTTTCGACTTAGGTAGGAGTAAGGTGGAATGTGTTGTTAGAAATCTATATCTCATTATACTCAACATATTCATAAATGTTTCAATTAATTTAGTCATAAAATTAATTTAGATCTTATGCATGCAAACAAAGAAAAATATAGAGAAGAAATCGTTTTCCTGACAATAGAAATTTTGGATTATTGGGCACAAATGAGTTCTCCTACTCACTTGTTCTTGAGCTCTCCTAATATGGATAAACAAAGATTCAAGGGTAGAATCTCTCCCAAAGATGAATCCCCAAAGTAACCCCTTAAAGATTATTATTATTAATACTAGAACAATATTAATCTAAATAAAATTTACCCAAAATATTGTATTTGGTCCCTTATATTTCGGTTAAGAGAAGGGAGAAGAAGGAAGTAATATTCTCTCTAAAACTCTATATTTTAGATGAGTAAGAATGAATGAATATACACTAGAATGCATGCAGTGTATATTAGATAAATTATAGAGAAAAACCCTTGGCTTTCCTCTATGACAAAACCGGGTAGGGTGGGGTGGTGTTGGCCAATGCATGATCAAGGTGCTCTTCACAAAAACAACTAGGTTTGCATGGCTATGTATTAGGTTAATGATTATGCTTTCCACTTAAAATAATCAACACAATATTTAGCCTAATACACCCTAAATTTCGGTACATATTACACATTATTTTGTCAATTTGTCACATGTAACATGTTTCATGACACTAGATATATAAAATGTATTTTTAACAATTAAAAATCAACATATTAATAAAATATGTCACTTCTAAAGTTAACCTAGTAATTCATAATTACTTGTACCGTAATGGGTTCCCGAGTCATAAATTACAACATTCTGTATATATAATAATCAATTCATTCCTTTTTAATTGTTTCCGTAAACAATAATTTCATCTATGTAATAAAACAATTCGATTACTTAGACCGTATTTTATTTAATCAAATTATAATGAGATACATAAATATTACTTCCAAAATCGTCCATCAATTTTAAGTAATTTAATTAACCCGTATCGTCATACGAACAATTAAATAATCAATTACGAGTGTTACCCTTTAGGTATGACCTAAGGGGATCAACTGATCACCACCGTCGCACGACAGTAATGTAAAACTCTAGTCAGCCAATCATTACCGATATGTGTGGACCAGTTGAGAGTAAAATATTACTTCCCACATGTATTCTTAAAATGAGATTTAAACATGTGATTATCATGATCAACAGTTGTGATCGCAATATTGTCGGAGGACACATATTCCAACAATCTCCCACTTATCATCGACAAGTGTGCGTCACCAATTATCTTGTCCTATTACTATCTCCCACTCAATGCAAGGTGTCTTTCAGGTCGTACTTGAAAGTGATCATATCGAGAGTGGTTTCCTCGATCTGGAGAATAACTGATTGACCGGATTCATCTACCATAGATATCATCCGAGCGTGGCCACACATTTCCAGTTCATTACTCCTCGAGCGGCCCTGAGATATTGTTATAACCCTGGCAAGGGGTGGATAATTCCTATCGCACTCATTCCCTTCGACTAGCCACAGCCATCATAACCCAAAATATGCCCATTTGACCCCATTTACGAAGGTCGTAGTAACACAAATCAAAGTTAATCTGAAACTGCGCCATCTTGAGTGAACAGTCTTTAGTCGAAAGAATCGAGTCATTAGAATACTATAGTAGCTCTCGCCACGACCATGCTATATAAATTTTTCAGAACTCTATAAGCGGTCATAAGGCCCGACAAAGTGTTCCTAAAAGTCTGCCTATGTGATCGACCAGTCATCACACATGACTCCACGGCACTTGAAGTTGCCATCAATCGCATCACACTCTAGTCACTTCGAGATGTCACCTCATGTAAGTAACTATGGGCGAATACAATGCTAATGCGTGTTCACTTTAACGGGGTTCAATTGTCTCTACAACCCGTTTGGATGCAACAATGTATAAAGTGAGTTAATAATAACTCAAACGACAAATGTCGACATCACATTCGGGTAGTCAATACCATATTACAACCTTGTGATGCATATCGTAAGTGTGCAAACACTAGTCGATTGCAATAGAAGTTTAACAAACCATGTGTCCATGTGTTCAAACTTCTTTTATTGCATTATCCTTTATATTCATGTTATCTCTCATAGCATGAACCTTACCAAGTACACATATAGGTTCCCAACCTAGGTTTGGGTTCTTTATCTTGAAATAACTTTCTTGTTGTTTATCACATAACCATCCAATTTGTGGTGGATGATATAACTTGCACTGGTCAAGTGTTCTATCAACTCACAATGCACTAGGTATACGTTTTGTAGGGTCTTGCAACAATTGTCAAGATGATTAGCCGAGCACTTCTCATAAGTCCTAGCATATTAGAAAATATTAGTTTTGAGTAACTTCTTACTTTAACTAAGTATCTTTCCAAAGCTTCTTATTTCTCCTTTTAGCTTGAATAGCTTAGGATTTTCATAAATCCTTACGTGTGATCGAACTTCAATATGTGCAGCCTCTTGTCACATAACTGAGTGTTCTGTCCATCACTGGAATCGCTCATTAGTTCTCCTCGAGAATTCATGACGATTCTTCTATGGCTTGCCAATGAATCATCATGTTCTTTTGCATATGATTCATTATTGGACATTGGCGTGATTATTCTAATGGCGGAAACATTAGTAATTTATAATCATGTGATCAACCATTCTTAGGTTCAATGAATGACCATGACTGCTAATGGCAATTCCATTTTCATTGACATGAATAACCTACGTTTCTCGTTGATTCGATGTGTATATCTCAATACTTATCCAACATCTGATGATGTGTTTAGATTCATCATAGTCCATTTTCATCCAGAATTGAAAACTCAAACACATCTTTGTGAAAGATAGTATTAGCTCGTCATTCTCAATGAGTAATGAGTTATAATTTTTTACAAGAAGATTGCTCCCACTAAATTCCATGTCTTCACATGATAATTTCCAACACCCACTTAATTCCACATGTTTCGCAATTGACTACTCAATCGAAACATTTCAAGAATTGAAATATATTTTGTTTTGCCAAGTTATTAAGATAAAAGCAAATGTTCCCAACATATCTTTTCAAAATACCTATTTTGAAAAAGGTTTTAATCTTAAACTTATGGAAAGAAATTTTTAATCTCTAACTCATTCATTTTATAATGATGCGTAGCAATGTCATTATTTAAATGTGAATTACATTTAATATACGTCCGTCTCAAAATACCCATTTCTGGAAGGTGGTTTAACCATTTCATTTCAATAATGAGGTTAAGTAATGACACTAGCGTGGTTAACAATTAATTAGCTTTTGTAGATATCATCATATCTTTCTTTGCAACTTTTAGTCATAAATCTCATTTACTTTTGAGGATGCAACTTTGTTTTATTTAGGCTCTTAAGTAAATATCAATATTGAAACTATTGGTCAAAAGTCATTCATAAACTTGCCAAATCTCTTGTTAAGACTTTACATTAGTCATTCTTCTTCCAAAACATTCTTTTTGTCTCCTCGTGTAGTTATCTTGAGAACATATTCTTTTGATTACTTCACTTGGTCTCTTTTGTCATGTAGATCTCATCTATATGTTACTAGACCATTGATCTCATCTATTCGTGTACACTATCTATATAGGTATACAAATCATTCTTTCTTGCGTAGATCTCATTTACTCAAGTATACAAATTTGCTTTGTGTTCTTTGTGTCTTTATTTTTCTCCCACTCTATCTTTAGAATAAATACACTAGAGATTCAAAGATAGCTTATGAGACACAAAAAATGATTTTTGAAGTATAAGGAGGACTATCTCATAGGTTGACTAATTGTTTTAGATTTGATAAGTGTACTTGGTGATTGACATTCCTTTAAGAGAGTTCATCAACTCAACATCACTTTATAATTAATCATACACAAGCCTTAAGCTTGTGTACATATAATGAATCCCATCATTATAGTTGTCTATTAGATCACTTTAAGTGGATGATCATATGTTTCTATGTGCAAGCATATCAAGACGAATTTCTAGAACAAGGAAAATAGGATAAAACGGGTAACTTGGGTTGCAAACCAAGCCACCATAATCCAAAATACAACAATTGTTTAGAAAGGATCAATTATTTCCATGTCGAACACGGAAATCAAAATAGTTCTAAAAATCCGAAACATAACATAAAATAAGACAATAAAAAGCCAAGCTTCATGGAAGCTACACCTAGCTCCTTGATGATTTCTCAAGCTTGCTTTTCCTTTCCCTTGTCCTTGCTTGGAGGAGGCCCTATTTACAATAAAAAGGGGATACATTATCACAACTTTGTATCACAATACCATAGTTGAATTAGAAACATAAAAGAAAGGATAGTCATTTACCTACTGGAGTGATCTTTCCAGCTTTGATGTCACCAAGATACTTGGAACAATTCCTTTTCCAATGTCCAAAACCATTACAATAATGGCATTTATCAAGAGGACCCTTCTTGATCTTGGAAGTGCTAGCTTCAAAA